>NW_017306660.1:1098460-1162232 GCF_000935625.1 Nanorana parkeri
CTTATAAATAAGTTATATGCCGGAAGAGAAATTGCGCTAACAAATTTCATGAAGTCTGGGGCCTCCTGTGTGATCTGCACTTACTCTAAAATCCAGATAAACCACCCTGGCCTTCTTAAGGGCTCATGCACACGGCTTCCTGTGGCTGTATAATGTAAACTACAGCAAATGTATCCCCGCCAGGAAGGTACAGGAGCTGCGCACAGCCTCCCTTTAAAGTCGATTTACTGTATGCTGGTATAGGCCAGACTTTTGTGCATCCAGGCACACCACCCTAAACGCAGTTGTTCTGACATATATACCCTGTGTACAGACATTGAAGTCTATGGGAGGCTGTATGTAGCACAAGTGGCTCCCTGCTGGGGAAAAATTATGTCCGAAGCCATGTGACTTTTAAAGCCTAATGTAAGCCCACCTTAAAGTATATTTTTTATTATTATACAGGAGTATTAGAGCGCCGCCAGTTTGCCCAGTGCTTCACAATATAAAGGGGGACAAAGCAGTTTATGATACAACTCAAGACAAGGTGGTTAGGAGGGCCCTGAGCATGAGAGCTTACAATCTAAAAGTTTATCAGACCAGCTACTGGATATGGTCTAATAACTCACCTGAGTCAAAGTTTATACATTTTAACTTCCATTTCTATGATTTGAGAGTAAACCTACAACTGTTTGAGAGTAATAAACACAGTTTAAAAAAGAAATAATCCAAGTATCTGTGTCCTATACGTGCAACTCTTTATTCTGTGGTAACATCTTCCCATCTACATCCATAGGTATCGGCCAGCCAGAAAAGCCCGGCCCTGGCTGGGAACTCGTCTCGTATCCTGGATAATATGAGTAAAATAAGTAAAAAGGCCCCGAGTTCTGCAAACCTGGCCTCAGGCAAGCAAGACTCTGTGGTTATAAAGCCTCTTGCTCCAAGGACGAAATCCAAGCAGGTAATTTACGCAGTAATGTATCATGTGCCTGACTAATCTGATCCACGGGATCCCTGTTCAGGAAATGAAAAGGCTTTCGGCTGCTCCTGTCTCCTACAGATGATGCGTCACCCCCCCTGTAATGTGCCATATCAACGTGCTGCTGCACCTGCACAGAACTGGCTGCCCTTTATCATTTTTATCAAGTGCCCAGACCCACAGCGTGCATCTTTATCAACTGGCTAATGCATAAGAGTTTGTAAAGCACCCCTCCGGCCAAAACCTATTGTTCATTTTGTATAGACAAAGGGATAACGCCTCTGTCAGGTTTTGCCATTTCCCTGTTGGGGAATTTTCCCTTGCTTCCTGTTTAGGTGACCCAAGACATTGCTGTCATCTGGACTTCCCATCTTTTAAGCGCTGCATTCTTGTTTTCCTTTTATTGAAATAATTGTGTCATTGGCTGTCTTGTAGATTCTTCATAGTAATACAGTAATACCTTGGTTTACGAGCATAATTCGTTCCGGAAGCATGCTTGTAATCCAAAGCGCTTGTATATCAAAGCTAATTTCCCCATAGGAAATAATGGAAATTCAGATGATTCGTTCCACAACCCAAAAATATTCATATAAAAATGATTACAATACTGTACTGTTATATAATACTGTACAAAATATATAGAAAAATAAACCAATTACCGGTACCTCCGTGGCTGGTGTGAGGGGGACAAGTCAGAGGAGGATTATTGTGCAGGATGACTTTCACTATAACTAACGGAATCACTGCTATCTCTTGACTCAATGGAATCTTTTTCATTTCGTGAAACCTTAACAAGGAATCTATCCAATGTGACATAGTTACATAGTATTTGGGGTTGAATAAAGACATACGTCCATCAAGTCCAACCCATATAGGTCCACGCATCATCTCATTCTTAGGGATACTGGTATCCCTGCATATTACGGTCCCTCAAGAAATTGTCCAAACGTTTCTTGAACAAATCTACACTCTGGCAGTGAGTTCCAGACCTTAACCGCTCTTACTGTAAAGAACCCTCTTCGCCCATTGTGCCGGAATTTTTTCTCCACCAACTTTAGGTGGTGGCTTCTAGTCTTTGTAATAGAGTTAATCTCAAACAGTTTGTTGCCAATGTTGCTGTCACCATTGAACATCTTGTACATGAAAATCATATCCCCCCTTAATCTCCTTAATTCCAGCGTAAACATGTGACATTGCATTGTCGTTAAACAGACTCATCGCTCGCACTGCTACAGCCTTATTCGGGTGGCGCTTTTCTACAAAATGTTGCTCTTATTGCAAGACATTGCTTGTATATCAAGGCAAAATTTTTCAGAAATGTTTGCTTGTCTTGCAAAACGCTCTCAAACCAAGTTACTTGTAAACCAAGGTATTACTGTACATGACAATGGCACTTTAGGGAGGGGAAATGGGAAACAAAATGTTTTGCACACGGCAGTCCCCTGGGTGTCCAGGGCAAGAATTGACGAGAAAGCTCCCTAACGGGGACACAGGCGGCCATCCCGACGCTATTGAAAAAAATGTGCAATCAGAGTCAGAGAGGGGAAAATCCTCAGTGATGATATTTCCCTTTTTAAAATAGAAAAAGAGATTGAGAACAGAGTCCTCAATCTCTTATTCTGCAGCCCCTGTTATCAATGAACAGGAAACCTCTGAGTGTTCCTGTTCATTGATAACATGAGAACATGAGAACATGGTTTGTTTACTATAACTACAATTATGAATGAATGGGGGTGATGTAGATCACTCCCATTCATTCATAATTGAGGATATAGTTAACATACCATATCCTCAATTATGTACACACACTCAGCGATCGCTGAGTGTGCGTACCTTGCTTTTCTCTCAGATACACTGTCCTGTGACATCGCTGTCTCCGCCCCCACACCGCTCTGCCGGACTGTGATAGGCGGCAGAGCGGTGTGGGAGGAGAGACGCTGCCGCTCACAGCGCGCTCGGCCGGCTGTCACTTTCTTTTCTCCCCGCTGGAACAGCGGCCAGCGGGGAGAAAAGAAACCAGGGATGCGCCGATGTATCGGCCGAAACATGGCTCTTTCGGCATTATGCCAAAAGTGCCATTTTCCGCCGATATATCGGTGCATCCCTAATTACAAATATGTAAAAGTATCTAATAGTTTATAAACTCTGATATAAAATTGACGCAAACCACCCTAGAAATATAACCCATCCCTTCAGAAGCTTAAAACGACTCTGCTACTTGTATAAAATAAAATCCAGCCCAAAAAATCCTACAAGGAGCTGAATATGTAACCTCTCCAATGGACTGCAAGTACAATCTTTGCTCTTTTGCAGAGCTGTGTCCGCCTCCGAAATCCAATGCTTCTGGATGTGTCGGCGTGTCCCTCGCCAGGTGCTCTGGGTTCTCCCACCGACTGCTTTATCACTGCTGTGTCCTGTAGTGACTTAGCAGGCTGTGCAAGAAAGCAAAGATTTCAGTCTCCGCATGCCAGAGAGGTCACTATTTAGCTTCTTCGTGTTATAGGGTGGTTCTGGTCGAATTTTTGTTACAAGTAGAAGTGTTGTTTTAACCTGCAAGGTCCTAATCCCTAGTCTGTGAATAGGCAACCTAAGGCACGAATGCCAGGGCAAGGACACAATGACACTCAGTGGTTTTTGGAAGATTGTTGTGACATGCATGCAGGACCACGGACCACGAAAAGATCCTCCTGTGGGCCCCTGCTTCCTACAAATGCAGTGCCGCTGCCATAGGTTGTAGTTGATAGCTCACTAGGTAGTCTATTAGAAAACCTGGCTTGGCATGTCCCTTTGCGCCCGTGGCCCAACCACCTTCTTGCCGTTTGAGAGAGAGGCCAGCCTGATGTTCAGGTAATGGACCTCCTCCCAGTACCATTGCGGGCCTACTGGCAGCTGCAGACATTATGTGCAGAAGCCCATCTGCTTGCCCTCTTCCTCCTCCTAGACTGGGAACTGCAAGCTGCAGCTGGTATGAGTCTAAAACCCATGCATTTCGGATGGTACAATAATTGGGGTTGATGTAAAATCTGAAGGTGCTGGAATTAGGGTGATCTGAGGGGTGAAGGTGCAGGAATTGGGGTGATCTGAGGTGTGAAGGTGCAGGAATTGGGGTTGATCTGAGGTGTCTAGCTGCAGGAATTGGGGTGATCTGAGGGGTGAAGGTGCAGGAATTGGGGCTGATGTGAAGGTGCAGGAATTGGGGTGATCTGAGGGGTGAAGGTGCAGGAAGTGGGGTGATCTGAGGTGTCTAGGTGCAGGAATTGGGGTGATCTAAGGTGTCTAGGTGCAGGAATTGGGGTGATCTGAGGGGTGAAGGTGCAGGAATTGGGGTGATCTGAGGTGTGAAGGTGCAGGAATTGGGGATGATCTGAGGGGTGAAGGTGCAGGAAGTGGGGTGATCTGAGGTGTGAAGGTGTAGGAATTGGGGGTGATCTGAGTGGTGAAGGTGCAGGAATTGGGGTGATCTAAGGTGTCTAGGTGCAGGAATTGGGGTGATCTAAGGTGTCTAGGTGCAGGAATTGGGGTGATCTGAGGGGTGAAGGTGCAGGAATTGGGGTGATCTGAGGGGTGAAGGTGCAGGAATTGGGGTGATCTGAGGTGTGAAGGTGCAGGAATTGGGGATGATCTGAGGTGTCTAGGTGCAGGAATTGGGGTGATCTAAGGTCTGTAGGTGCAGGAATTGGGGTGATCTGAGGTGTGAAGGTGCAGGAAGTGGGATGAACTGAGGTGTCTAGGTGCAGGAATTGGGGATGATCTGAGGTGTCTAGGTGCAGGAATTGGGGCTGATCTGAGGGGTGAAGGTGCAGGAATTGGGGCTGATCTGAGGGGTGAAGGTGCAGGAATTGGGGCTGATCTGAGGGGTGAAGGTGCAGGAATTGGGGCTGATCTGAGGGGTGAAGGTGCAGGAATTGGGGCTGATCTGAGGGGTGAAGGTGCAGGAATTGGGGCTGATCTGAGGGGTGAAGGTGCAGGAATTGGGGCTGATCTGAGGGGTGAAGGTGCAGGAATTGGGGCTGATCTGAGGGGTGAAGGTGCAGGAATTGGGGCTGATCTGAGGGGTGAAGGTGCAGGAATTGGGGCTGATCTGAGGGGTGAAGGTGCAGGAATTGGGGTGATCTGAGATGTGAAGGTGCAGGAATTGAGTCTGATCTGCAGGAATTGGGGTGATCTGAGGTTTGAAGGTGCAGGAACTGGGGCCGATCTGAGGCATACGGCACGCTGTTTTGCACTGGCATGCAGATTGTCGATTGCTTGTAAGTTTAACACTTAATGTGGAAAATGTTGCTGCCCCCTGCTCTAGTGTAACAATAAATTAACCTCTGAAAACTCGCACTTACCTTGTCCCTCCCTGCCCCATCCCAAAGTCAAGCAACCACCTTTGGTCCGAGGTGGCATCATATTCTTAATATCTCTGGTGTGTATACAGTATAGACAGTAGCAGGTCTGCAGTTTATCAGCTCTGTCATGTAGCTTTATCAGGGCTGGGATGTTTGTTTTCTGTATGAATAAGGAAGCACAGAGCAAAGGTTGTCACAAGCTGGACCTTTGTTGCTTTGTTTGCCGGCTTGTTCTGTGCTTATTGCTTTTTATCTTTTTTAGATTGAAATCGCTGTGTCCATTTTTCCTATGTAGGGTCAGGCTACGTTATTCCAAAGCATCCAATCCAAATCCACGGCGAAGACTTCTCAGGCAAATGAGAAACCCACCCAGATCTCTTCTCCAGTTGCAGCTCCAGAGGACAAAGGAGTCAAAGAGACCAAAGAAGTCAAAAAGTAAGATTGGATTCAAAATTCCACCCAATGCCTTACCGGTCTCTGAAGATGATAGTTCCGTGGCTGTCATGTGGATATGCTGCACATTTTGAGTTCCTGACTTTGAAACCAAATATACAGATCAGAAAAGGTGGGGGAAGTCCTTCTCGGTATACTAGTTATAATTCAATGGCTGAAACTGTTGATAGCCAGACAGCTAGCACTATTAAAAGGAGTAGTCCGCAACGGCAGCCAGCCACTCGTTAAAAGTTTACTTTTAAAGCCCATTTCTGGCTTGTTTCATCCCGCAAGTACAGAAACATATCCGTTTATGTGTTAGAAATCCAATGTAACCTTAACTTCCTGTTTGGTTGACAACACGGTGCCTTTGCTGCATTAAAATGTCAAGCAGTGTTGCCTGAGGCTAGGTTCGCACCTAGGCGCCACCTCACCGCAATCATGCACAATTCCGCGCGGATTGCCACACGGTCAGTGTGAACCTATCGCGCTGTGGGTGCCATTATTTTATAATGGCACCCCAGTCGCGCCGGGCGGATTGCGTGGTTTCCTGCCGCGATTCTGCCCGTGCTTCCGAAGAAGGTACTTGTACCTTTTTTTTCTGCGATTGCCGTGCAGAGCTCACCCCATTGAAATCAATGGGGCCACTCGGCCATCGCTGCCTGCATTGTGCAGGACCGCACGACTCCCAGGACGCATGTCCCAGGTGTAGTGGAGGTGTGAACCTAGCCTTAGTTTTTACTGCTGGACTACAGAACACCCCCTCTGCTCATCATTACATAAGTTGTAGTCTAGAAGGGAGTACTTGGCAGAGCTGACAACACTGCTTGGTATTTCCGGGCAGCAGAGGCAGAACTATCAGGAACAGGGTTTAAAAATAGAAACAAAGCAAATGGGAATTGTTCATGCATTGCAGGTATGTACTGAATATGTTTTTATCTTATCCAGGAAAACACTTTATTTTCTCCATGCGTTCTCTTCCTGCACTGTGCTTCCCTCCCTCCTCAGCCTTGCAAACTCTCCGTCTGTTTTACATACTCCTCTAATTGTGGACCACAGCCTCCTATTCATCCCTGTTTGCGTGTAACGACATATGATGCGGCCAAGCTTTGAACAATTATTTGGAAATCTCAGGACATGAATCCTGTCTTCTGATTGGCTAGACAACTCCTCCCAGTGGAACCCGCCTCTTGGCCTTTACTTAACTAAGCAACGGTTTTTTTTTCCCTCCACCCCAATGCAAAGCTTTAGCTTATGCAACAAATTATAGAATCCATATATCTGCTGACGCACTTAGTACACAGTCAGACTCATTTAATAAAATAGGACAAAGGGGTGATGAGGTTTTATTTTTAATTTACACAAAGATTCAATTTGGAGGTAATGTCCTATTAGGAACGATGATTTATGATTGGTTGCTGTTGGCCAGTACACTTAGAGTGCCTTGTTTCTGCAGTCCTCGGCTTATATAACCGTTTACAGTATAGAAGACTAACAAACGTTTGCTCCTTTCAATAGGAAACCGGATGATTACAAGTTGAACAGTTCAAAATGTATAAAATGATGAAAGAAGGTTTCCTTGAAGGTCGTGATAAAAAAATCCACGTGTTGCAATTCTCTAATTTTCCTGGTGTGTGGCAGACCTCAGTCCCTTGTGACCTCAGGCGTCATCAATTTGTATATTTCTGGTGCCTGACTGGATAGGAAGCTGACAGCATCTGAGGGGGGAACTCTAAGCTGAGAGTCTGGAAGACCACCACCCAAAAGAAGGGATCGCTGGCATGATTGTGTGGAGATAAAAGCCCCAATCTCCACGCAATCATTCATACATTTATCTCTATATAAACTATATGGTCAGTGCGTGGACATCTGACCATCCTACCTAGATAAGCTTGTTGCACAACACATTCTAAAACTATAGGCATTATAATTAAATTGCCCCCATCATCCCCCCAACCCCTTTGCAGCTTTACCAGCTTCCAATCTTCTTGGAAGGCTTCCACATGATTTTGGGGTGTATCAAGGAATTTGTGCCCATTCAACACAAAGAGCATTTGTGAGGTCAGGAACTGGTATTGGATGAGAAGACCTGGATCATAATCAGCGTTCCAATTCATCCCAAAGGTTTTGAGGTCAGGGCTCTGTGCAAGCCAATCAAGTTCCTCCACACCACCCTGGTCAAACCATGTCTTTATGGAGCTGGATTTGTACACGGGGGACAGTAATGCTGGAACAGAAAAGGGTCTTCACCAAACTACAAGGTTGTCTAATACGTCTTTGTATGGGGAAGCAGTAAAAGTACCTTTAACTGGAGACACCTGAACTCAACCATCTGGAAGGGGAGTCCACATCCTTTTTAACCATATAGGTCGGTGTGATGGCCTGGTGTCATGAAACGTTTGGCTATATACTGTAGGGTACTTGGGAACTAAGTCAATGTATATACGAATGCAGGATCCACCAAACTGTATGGTCTCTCGCTCACTTAAAGGAGAATTATGGGGTTAGGGCTTATCCCCACAGGTCTCCTAAGCACAAACTAGCATCCTCCCGTCACCCTAAGCTCAGTATACCGCGAGCTGTATACTGAGACGCCGCAGCTGAAGCGGATCCTGACAATTATGTCTGGATCCGCCCAGCTGCGTGAGTGACAGCTGGCTCTGCCTATCTAGAGGCAGAGCCAGCTGTACCCTCCCCCGTCCGTTCCGCCAGTCAGCGCTGGAGGATCGGGGAGGAGGGAATCCAGTCCCTCCCCTGTCACGGCTCTCTGCCGTGACCGGATCGAAAAGTGAGCGAACGCCGCTATGTGTTCGCTCACCTCCCGATTTACTCAGCCGACTTGTGACAGTCTCATTGTCACAGGTCGGCTTAGAACTATGAGGAGGAGTGAAATAGTTCACCTCCTAGTTCTCCTTTTAACATCTGAAAATGAACTGACCCAAAGCATCATTCCTCGGCTTCTGTTCACAAACATGGTAATTTGTACAGGGCCTAACGAGGAGCAGACTCTGGCCCCTCGATGAACATATGTAGCAGATACTTGTAATGTGAACAGTCTGCGGCTTGACATTAAAATCTTTGGAAACTTAACATCAAAGACCCCAACAGGGAGGTTTGCACAATATTGCATCAGAAGAAAAGGAGAGCAGACCAGGGACGCTCCCAGACATTTCTTGCCGTTGAAGAGTACCTGTCATCTTGTGTCTGCCTTTTGGGAGTGTGGTTTTAATGCAGCCGCCACATCCAAGGACTGCTAAGCTGCAATACTGTATATGACATTTTTGATCCTGGGTTTAGATTTACTTGCGCAGACACCTCTTCAATCTGCTGGTTGAGTTTCACAAATAACAGTGACCAACTTAAACCTGATCAAGGATTTGGTCTTAAGCACATGCTATAGCGCAGCTTTTCCTGTTTGTAAGTTTAATCACTCTCAAAATTGCCCGAAAATGTCCACTTTCCACACACACACCAGTTTTTTGAGCGTCATGCGTTTTTTTTCATGGATCACACAGGGTTGAAAAAACAAATGGGATTTAGTCTGTTGCAAAACATGGGAGGACTTTCACAATATAAGTGGCCAGCATGAGGAGACCTGGGCTTCCCATGAAGCCTACCGAATGTAATGAGAATCTTCTGTATTGGGGGGGTTTGTCTCATAAGGAGTGTAATGAGAATCTTCTGTATTGGGGGGTTTGTCCTATAGGGATTATAATGAGAATCTTCTGTATTGGGGGGGGGGTTGTCTCATAAGGAATATAATGAGAATCTTATGTTTTGGGGGTTTGTCCCATAAGGAATATAATGAGAATATTCTGTATTGTCCTATAGGGATTGTAATGATAATCTTCGGTATTGGGGAGGAGGAGAGTGTCCCATAAGGATTATATGCTGTATTTGGGGGGTTTGTCCCAGATTTTTTGTTATTTGTGGAGTTCTTTGAGTCCTCTGCATGTTTAGTTATCTATATGGATATAAAGAACCATGTAAAAAAACAATCTTGGATTACTATAATTTGGTGTAGTAGGAAGTGGCCAGTGCTCAGTGCAGCATTAATCGTGGTGGCTTTCCTCTGTTTCCAGACCCAAAACCGGCTTCCAGCTTTGGTTGGATGAGAGTCGGCAGAGTATTTTATCTGAGAATCCTGGGCTCGAGGAATCGGACATCATTAAGGAAGGAATGAGCCGCTTCCGGGCCCTGACAAATGAAGAGAGGATGGTGAGTCGGGTTGAAGTTTGGATTTGATGAGCTTCTGATTGACGGTGTGAGCTCCCCAATTTGTGCACGCTGCCGAGGGCTGTGTTAGGTCTGGACCTGCTCAATACCAGAAACACAGAGATGGTCTCCAAGCTCACTCCCGGGATGGACTACAATCTCAAATTTCGTTTACTGATTTGTATTGAGATTGTAGTCCATCCCGGGAGTGAGCTTGGAGCGGTGACTACTTTACAACACACACAGGGACGATGGGGAACAAAAGTAACCCCCCTCCTGAAGGAAGGACAGCGTCATCACCAATTCAGAGATGATCGGAGGATCTACAGCCGAGTGATACACAAATAAGATACATTGTTGTTAATAGTTATCATACGTGAATGTATTTTTAAGATTCAATTCCTGACTTTATTGTCACTTTTAGGCCTGGTTCACACCTGTACGTTTTGTAGCGCGTTCAACGCTCTTCGAACGCTCTACAAAACGCTCAAACATGAAAATCTCATTGTTTTCTATGGATATGGTTCACACCTTGCCGTATTTCAGCCCGTCTGAACGCACTACAAAACGGCCTACGCCTGAAAAGGTACAGGAGCTTCTTTGCTGCGTTTTTGTCGCGCGTTTCCATTGGGATACAGCCAAGTAGCCCTCGGAAATGCGCATTTGTCGCGCATTTTTTTTAACATGAAACGCGCGACAAACGCGCATATTCGATACGCCTAGGTGTGAACAGAGCCTAAAGGAGAACTATGAGGAGAGTGCTTTTCACTCGCCTCATAGTTCTAGCCGACCTGTGACAATGAGACTGTCACAGGTCGGCTCAGTAGATCGGGAGGGGCTGGATTCCCCCCACTCCCATCTGCCAGCGCTGACTGGCGGAACGGACGGGGGAGGGGGCGCGTACAGCTGGCTCTGCCTCTAGATAGGCAGAGCCAGCTGTCACTCACTCAGCTGGGCAGATCCAGACACAATTGTCTGCTTCAGCTGCGGCGCCGCAGTATAAAGGGTCTCGATCCTCTCTATGGATTGTTATGTTGTTCTGCAGCCTTCCCCTCTCTCCCAGTCAAAAGGTGACCAAGGTCAAAAGCTATCACAGCAAACAGCAAAGTCCATCAGTATGTCAGCCTTGTGACGGACATAATGTGTGCAGAGCTACAGTTGGAACTTGGAGAACTATGAGGTCGGCGCTTTTCACTCACCTCATAGTTCTCGCCGACCTGTGACAATGAGACTGTCACAGGTCGGCTCAGTAGATCGGGAGGGGAGCGAACACATACCGGCGTTCGCTCACCTCTCGATCCTGTCACGCCTCTCTGCCGTGACAGGGGAGGGGCTGGATTCCCCGCTCCGATCCACCAGCGCTGACTGGCGGAACGGACGGGGGAGGGGGCCGGTACAGCTGGCTCTGCCTCTAGATAGGCAGAGCCAGCTGTCACTCACACAGCTGGGCGGATCCAGACATAATTGTCGGGATCCGCTTCAGCTGCGGCGTCTCAGTATACCGCGAACTGTAGCTCCCTATATACTGAGCCTAGGGTGACGGGAGGATGCTAGTTTGTGTCCTCCCGTTACCCTAAGGAGAACTATGGGGAAAAGCCCTGACCCCATAGTTCTCTATGTTGAAATAAGGAAATTACAGATTTGTGCTTTTAGTGATCGTTCTGCAAGATCCAGTTTGAGGTTATTTCTGATTGGTTGATACCGACGACTGTATCCAGTGCTTTTGAATAATCCTGTGTGTCTCCCTTTTGTAAGATTTGGACCGAGAAGGCCAAAGGAGATGATTCTGGTGACACAAAAAAGAGAAAGCGAACAGAACAGGAGAATCGGGACTCTGCAGAGGGCCCAAAAGAAGAGAGCCAGGACTCCGGTGCTCCTAAAAAGCGTAAGCCTTTCGACCAGTCCACAAACAAGAAACTGTCAGCCTTTGCCTTTAACAAGGATTGAGTGAGCGTGCTAATGCAAGACAACTTGCGTGGACACTAAATATTACCAGCGAGAACTGGGGTGACCTCCTCATGCCATTGTGATACGGCTCGATCTTGATTGCTCAATCACACAGGTGTGTCATTCGTATCGGGTGCAGTCATACCCCACATTTAAACCCCCGGATGAAAGATTCATACAAGTTATTAGCCGTTAAAATGGTTTTAGAATAGTGAGCGCTATGGGTCTCCTGGAGTGAAGTGAGAATCCAACAATGACTTATTAAATAAGTGGTATAAAAGTGTATATATAAATATCTCTAAGTGAACATCTTATAATGTGAAATAAAAATTGCTGAAGTGATATGTGAATAAACAAAACAAAAATCAACAATGTAAATCGACTAATAAAATTGCTTAAATATAAATAAATAAATCTTCAATAAACCGTGTGTCCGTGGGAAGGACGGAGCAAAGACCATCTCCTTTCAGCCACCACGGTGGAAGAGAAAGCTGACTCTCTCTCCCGGCATCTGGTGAGTGTAAGCCCTACGGGGATCCATCGCTTCTCCGACACATCATCCCCCAGGATACGATCATCTTGGATATACACATTCAAGTTTTTGCCTCTTTTAGATTGGAGTACTTTTGGACACTATTTAACCTCAAAGTTTAGGACACGTTTATGATACACCACTGCATATCAATCAGCACATCACAGATGATGATAGACGCAGTTATATGTACACTGTAATACAGAAAAAATCACGGACACACGGTTTATTGAAGATTTATTTGTTTATTTATATTTAAGCAATTTTATTAGTCGATTTACATTGTTGATTTTTGTTTTGTTTATTCACATATCACTTCAGCAATTTTTATTTCACATTATAAGATGTTCACTTAGAGATATTTATATATATTTTTATACCACTTATTTAATAAGTCATTGTTGGATTCTCACTTCACTCCAGGAGACCCATAGCGCTCACTATTCTAAAACCATTTTGTGAGGCTTATCTGGCCTTAGTTTCAGCAGCTTGCGGTTAACCCTTACTCTCTGTGAAATCTCCCCCTTGGGGTCTGTTTCATAGCGCAGAACACTCAACCTTTCATTAGCCGTTAAAAGCCTTTATTTGTATGTAACATGTTAAAGAATCTGTTATAAGGCCCCGTTAGTTACGTTCCATGAAGAGGGGGATAAAAAGTTAAGTCCTGTTGGAGATTCTCAATCATTTGGTAGCCTGAAATTTGTCACGCTAATAAATGATTTCTTTGCAATATGCTGAACACACCTTTTAGATCAGTGCCATAGCCCATAGCAACTGCATTATATAAGCTGAGCCAATTTCTCATTGGCTGCAGTATTTAGCTGTATTTGTGCATCACTCTCTGTACCTCCTCTGCTATACCCATAGTTGATGTTGATGGGGTGACGGTCACGTAATAGGCTAGTAAGGGGCAATCCAATGCTAAAAGGTACTTAAATAACACATGTAGATGAGCCATTATTCCGAACGGTGTGCATACATAATGGAAGTGCCCTTTAAATTCTTTATTGCCTGTCACTGGATTTACAACCGTTTAGTACAAGAATCCCCATCCACACATTCAGCAGAATGGGGCTGTAGTCGTATGCGTTTACTGGGAGTTTTAGGAGGATTAAAGAGGAATGTTGTCATGCATGCAGTAGAACAGTTATATTTAAGAGAACCTGTCTGGCTACATAATCAGTTTCTCATCCAGTAGCAGGCTGGCTTTGTCCCATTTCAGAAATGCCAGTTCCAGGGCTCTGCTCAGCTGCAGCTTCACACACGGGGGGAGGGGGGGATTTATCAAAATTGGAGCAGACACAATCTGGAGCAGTTGCTCACAGCAACCAATCAGCTTCTCTCTTCAGTTTGCTCAGGTAAGATTTAAAAATGGAAGCTGATTGGTTGCAGTGAAAATCTGCTCCAGAATTTGTCTGCTCCAGTGTTGATAAATTCCCCCCAATTTACTGGCCCAGAATTATCACAATGCTAACCTGCTGCACTGGAGGAGACCCATTTCAGAAATGCCAGTTCCAGGGCCGTGCTCAGCTGCAGCATCGCACACAGTGTATCTGCCTCAGAATTGTCACAATGCCAACTTCCTGCACCGGAGGAGAGCTTTGACCCAAGATAACAGCCATGCTGACTGGTCTCTCTTATTGAGTCCAATTGCTGTAAGCCTTATCCTGAATTATACTTCATTGTGACATGGGATCGCCGACTATAACTGCATTCTCTTTCTGCACTTATTAGGTCCCCACATATTGTACTTTGTTTTTTTTTTACCTTTAATAGTCATTGTGACTCTGTACATGTTTTTGTAAAAGAGGTTGAAAATGTTGTAAATAAAGTTTTGTACAATTACCACTAACTGTCTCCTGTTTTTTTTGCGGGGAATATGACCTAGAAACATAATATAGGGAGATATAATGAGTCACGCGGAGTCCATTCTTACAGGAAATGTGCCATTTTCCAATTAGCGTAATGTACAAAACTTACATCCATTATGAATGATGATGGCAATAAATATCAGTTGTTTATCCTAATAAAGTAGAAACTGCTATACAGACGCTCTTGTGTCCACGTCAGTTTCTCTAGCATTATGCTATATGGGTGCACCTTTACCTTTTTTCTTCTAGGATAAGTGTGGTATCGAATGTAATTCTGTCTACAACACTGTGGAACCCTTATAGATCAAATGTTTTTTTTTTTAGCATTTGATCTGTATGGCTTTTGAGTGATAGGTTCTTGACTATCTACGATGGTACTGATGGTGAAAGCACCCATTTTACTTCGCACAAGACTGCAAAGTCTTCTCTCTCTGTCTCTCTCTCTGTCTCTCTCTGTCTGTCTCTCTCTCTCTCTCTCTCTCTCTCTCTCTCTCTCTCTCTCTCTCTCTCTCTCTCTCTCTCTGTCTGTCAAGAAATGATCCTTTTCATTTTTCCACTCCCTCCCTCTCTTCAAGACTCTCCTCCCAAAGTTTGGTTCCCTATCCACCCGTGAGGTCTGGCACTCAGTCTGCCAAATCTTTTTAAATAGACCACCTTCTGCATGGAGGTGTGCCCCCGCTTTCCAGAGTGGGGGAAACTTTAACCCTTGTAAGTGCTTGGACAGCTTGCATCACCAAAGCTTGGTGGAAGGAGGTTGTATGCCAAGGCTGCTTGCCCCTTTCTCAGTTTCTCACCTCCAGCATTTCTTTGTCGCCACACGGATTGGCAGATCTCCTATGAACCCTGTCATGTGTTCTGGATCTGGATCAAGGTGTCATTGCGCCAGTTCCTGTGACGGACAGTTTGGAGTAAAACCCCTGGAACTGTTCTACCGTTTCCCAGCCACAGGGGGGGGGGGCGGCATTTGCTCTGTTCTGGATCCCTGATTGGATACTTACTGGATACTTGGAGTGAGCCAAGCTTGACCAATGTAAGTATCCATAAAGGATCATTCCTGGTGTTCCACTTTAAGACTTCCCTTGTCCCTTAATGGCTTCCATTAAAAGGATTTTACAGGGGGTACAAAAATCCGTTTGTTTTTTTTTTTTTTATATGCTGAATTCTTAATATAGTGGAACTCCAGCTGTAACTTTGTATTAAAGTGGGGAAGAGTCAGCACCCCTATCAGATTTTTATTGCTTTGTCCCCACTAGATTCAGTGGGGACAATGTCCTGGTTATCTGACCCATTGTTACTGGGACAGAAAATGTATTTAAGACTACACCATCTACTTTGGTGAGCTTGTAACAGCATAGAGAGCTTTAACCACGGTCAACCACTCTGATACACTGCAATAGGCACTTTTTCCAAAATGTTAGCTGCAGAGCAATTTTCAGGTCCAGCTGGTGGCGTTGTCTCTATATTCTCAGTCTGCTTTTCCCCATTGCTAACGGTATTGCCCCAGAAGAGGTTAACGCTGTGGGACTGAGCTCTGTGGATTTTGGACCTGAAGTGCAATATGTTAGATCTGCTTTAAGACTAGAGCTACACCGTGGGTGATTGCACAGGCAACAACAACAAAAATGCTTTGTACTTTTGTAAGACGCTTTCGTAAGAAGAAAACACCAACCCTCAACAAACACTGAACCTCTTCTGGGGCAAGACTGTCCTTAATTGGGAATTAGGGAAAAAAAGTCCCTACTCCAGTGTGTCTGAGTGGTTGACCGTGGTTAAAGCTCGCTATGCTGTTGCAAGCTCGCCAATGAAAGTCGAGGGTGTCTTCTTAAATAAACTTTCTGTTCCAGTGACAATGGAAAGAACACCAGAGAAGGTGAATGTCTATTGCTTTGTCACCGCTGGATAGTTTCACCTTCTCTGACCATTGTCACTGGGACAGAAAGTTTATTTAAAGGAGAACTATGAGGTGGGTGCTTTTCACTCACCTCATAGTTCTAGCCGACCTGTGACAATGAGACTGTTACAGGTCGGCTCAGTAGATCGGGAGGTGAGTGAACACATACCGGCATTCGCTCACCTCTCGATCCTGTCACGGCACTCTGCCGTGACAGGGGAGGGGCTGGATTCCCCCCTCCCCGCTCCGATCCGCCAGCGCTGACTGGCGGAACGGACGGGGGGGGGGGGGGTACAGCTGGCTCTGCCTCTAGATAGGCAGAGCCAGCTGTCACTCACGCAGCTGGGCAGATCTCGACATAATTGTTGGGATCCGCTTCAGCTGCGGCGTCTCAGTATACAATGAGCTGTAGCTCGCGGTATACTGAGCCTAGGGTGACGGGAGGACACTAGTTTGTGTCCTCCCGTTACCCTAAGGAGAACTATGGGGAAAAGCCTTAACCCCATAGTTCTCCTTTTAAGAAGACAACCTCTACGTTCATAGCTTGTAACAGCATACAGAGCTTTAACCACGGTCAGCCACTCTGATACACTGGGATAGGTAAATATTCCATACAATTGTCAAAAGTCAAAAAAAATAAAGTGGAAATAAACTCGGGTGCGGCTAGCACTAATGAGGTAATGAACCACCTCCAGAATACATATAAACAGATCACAAACATGCGACATGGTGCAAGCAATTGGAATCAAATTGCAGAACATTGGATCAGGATAGGTGGCGCGCTGCAGGACCGTCCAAAATGAGGTGGTAAAATGCACTTCTGAATCTGAGAATTTTGGAGTTGGTTTTCCTGCCAAATGGTTTGGATTTCTTTCCATCCGGTCCTGAGATTTTTTCCAGCACTGCCACGCAGCTCAGTCCTGTCTGGCCAGGCGAGAAATCATTGTTTTCTCTTCTTCAGTAACGTAACACTTGCAGGTCTTGTCTCTCCCCCAGCCGGTGCCTGGACAGTGAAAGGAGAAGTAGCAGACTGGCAAGCTCATCTCTGTCACTTTGCTTTCTTCTCCTATGAGTAGGTTTCTTGTTGCACGTGGTCACTGAGTGGTTTGTTTCGCCTAATGACGGTCTGCTCTACTTGTATTGACGGCTCTTTTGGTGCAGTGATGCATGGGGGGGGGTCTCAGCTGCCATTGGGATGTGCGGGTTCCCTTGTTCGTCTCTGTGCCTTTAAGGGGATTGGGCTTCCTCCTGACAAACCTGCACCCAATTTTATCTTCTGCCCCATGTGCTCCAAGATGGAGGCTCTGATAGTTTAGAGTTAGGACCGCACTATAAGAGGTGCCTTGGCGCGGCTGTGCGGCTTTCACATTTTCTGCAGAAGACGTGTATCCACACCTCTGTATCTAACCTTAGTGTGAGACAAGTTTTTTTACATGCTGGATGGTGAGTGTGCCAGGAAAACTTTTTGCTGTTTGACTGTTTAAAGCTCATTCCGTGTGCACCTTGCTGTAAAGCTGGTGACGAATTGATGAGTACGTTTGTCATGTGTTTTGCTTAGCTCTTTGGACCTCACATCAAGAGCTTCCAATTGGGAATTCCATGTGGTAGTATTATCTATATTGGAAATCATATCTCTTGTTGCTGTGCAAAGTAATATATATAAGGGAGGACAGTACATGTAATACAATACATGAAATATTTCAAAGACATGTACATACAGTTGCATGTAGCAAAAATGAAAAACATTTAGAAAGAAGGATCTGCCCATACAAGACCACAATCACTGTTTGGCGTATATAAAAGAAGCACCTGGTCCAGGAGTACTGGCAGTAATTTATGAATAATTTATAATATAGTTTATTTATTTTCTCTTACCTAACTGGTCTCAGCTGCCATTGGGATGTGCGGGATCCCTTGTGTGTTTCTGTGCTTTTAAGGAGGCTGGGCGTCCTCCTGACAAACCTGCACCCAATTTGAAATCTTCTGCCCCCATGTGCTCCAAGATGGAGGCTCTGATAGTTTAGAGTTAGGACCGCACTATAAGAGGTGCCTTGGCGCGGCAGTGCGGCTTTCACATCCTCTGCAGAAGACGTGTATCCAAACCTCTGTCATTGTCCTTAGTGGTGAGACAAGTTGTTTTACATGCTGGTTTGTGAGTGTGCCATGATGCCTTTCTACTGTTTTATTCTTCAGGAGTCTTAACCTGAAGCCTCTTTCCTAGCTAGAGCTGACATGGTAACTGGAAGCACACGTCTTCAGGAAATCTACCATATCTACATCTGTAAGGGCAAAATAAAATAAACAGACACATGCACTGCATGCCTGCGCATTTCCACGTGTTCTATCCAGTTGAAGACCCTTCAAGGACAGAAAATGTACCTGTTGATCTGCCAGAATTGCACTCGGATCCTATGTTCTGTTGTGGGCTGACAACACAGAACATTTCTTTGGAATGTTGTCAGCGCTGATCCACAACTCTCCCAACTCCACAACGCAAAGGATAATTATTCTGTGGTCCCAAGAAAAGGACTGGGAGGTATAATTCTCCTTAAGATCACACACTACACTACACTACAGGTCTCAATTTCTAACTAGGTGTATCCAGGGTATGGCACTTGAAGGGGGGGTGTGCTGCTATGTGGGTTAGCTGAAGTTTGCCAATGAATGGAGACAAGTGACTATTTGTCTCTTCCCACTCCTCTGCATACACATCTCGCCCAGCTCTTAGCAACCACGGACGCTGTGGCTGGTGTCCCACCCTGCTCCTGGCAATCACTGGTTGCCAGGAGCTGGGTGTGATGCCAGCCAGAACATCACAGGTTGATCAGAGCAGCAAGGTGGGGAGATGTGTGAGTGCCATACACATCTCCCCGCCTGGCTCTTAGCAACCAAAGCGGGTGGGAAGATGTGTATGTGGGCGGCACGTCGGTCAGAGCACCCCAGGTTGCTAAGAGCCTGGCTCGGAGATGTGTATGGTCCTTATACATCTCCCTGCCCAGATGTGTATGGTCCTTATACATCTCCCTGCCCCGATGTGTATGGTCCTTCTACATCTCCCTGCCCAGATGTGTATGGTCCTTATACATCTCCCTCCCTTAACCTGGGACGTGACTGGTTGCCCGGAGCTGGGCCGGACACTGGGGGTGCAATTAGTTGTAGATACACCTCTGTCAACAGGGATGTTTTTTTGGTCCTTATAGAACAAAGAACTTTCAGCAGTATATCTAACAAACCAAAAGGGAGCAAATAAGAGAAGTTCATTTTTCATTAGGCTTTATGTATAGTTTAATTTATGAGCTGTGGCTGCTTTACCTAATGATGGCTCTTTCCTGTCATTTCAATTCCCAGTACCAAACAGACCAGTTAAGACAATTGGCCAGTCTCTGCAGAAGTGGGTCGATAGCTAAACTCTCCCACTGATAAAGCTTGCCTCTGGAGAACACATTTCACTTGTTTTTGGTGACTCCGAAAAATAAACCTTTGATGCAAAAAAATTATTGCTTTTTTTTTTAGCTGACTCATTACACCAAGAGCAAATCTTTAACCAGATTATCATTGTTCAAGGTTGCAGTCAGTGATGAGATTTGAACATGCACACGCTGCTATAGGAAGCCTTTAGAAGCCTGGATACCTAACCAGTGCGCTACAAAGGTTGCTGGTGGACTGCATGCAACTGTTACTCTTATAGGGTGTGCTGCCAAATAAATCTTTGAAGCATAAAACCAAGTAACTGGAGTTTGTGGTCATCAACAGTGTTGGCTTAGAGGTTAAACTCACAGATTGTGGAGTGATTCCTCTGGGTGGTTTGGAGCTGACACAAGTTCTAGTCCTGATAAGACCTTCCCTGAATTGTGCATGGCATACTTAAGAACACTGACATGTGAAAAAGTCCAAGATAAATAAAAGTTTGCGTTTGCGTTTGAGTAATAATGTAATATTTATGTTAAACAGCCACCCTAGTCCTTTAGGGTTGCTTGGTATTATATATAGAACATTTCTATTATAGACTGAGCATGACTCAGCAACATAGAGGCATAATGGTCCCTATCTAAGGATTGCAGGCTGGGACATATAGGCAACAGAGTGACTTGTCCAAGGTCACAAGGGGCCAACGTGTGGTTAAACCCCACGTCTTCAGGAAGTCTCCCATGGCTACTCTGGCCGTCAGAGTACTTGACCTGCAAATGGCGGCCCCTTCGCCGGTGAGAGCCAACCTGGGTTTCGAACCCACGCTTTCAGGAAGTCTCCCCTGGCGTCATTGGCCGTCAGAGTACTTAACCTGCGTGCTATGGCTGCTTCACCTGGAGAAGGTGCAACTTGTTCCCATCCTTAAAGTTCCCATTGCCAAGGAGGATAATGTGAAAACCTCTATAAGGTGTGCTACCAAAGAAATCTTTCAATCACAAAAGATTGTGGTCACCAAAGCGGTTAACTTAGAGGGTAAGCACATGGATAACGGAGTGTACCCGCCGGGTGGTTTGGAGCCGACCCAAGTTCGATTCATGGTTAAAGCTTCCTCAGATGTGCGTGGCTTCCTCTCCCGCACCCTCAAATTTGCCAAAGTAAATTACTAAATATGTTTGTGTCAGACGTCACAATGAGAACGTATTATATTAAACAGCCACCCCGGTTCTTTGAGTGGCTTAAGTATTATATATAGAACATTTCTATTATAGACTGAGCATGACTCTGCAACATACAGGGACACAGTACCTACAATCTAAGGATTGAAAGCTGGGACATATAGGCAAAGAAGTGTCTTGTCCAAGGTCACAAGGGGCCAAGGTGTGGTTAAAACCCAACATTTTCAGGAAGTCTCCCATGGCTACTCTGGTCGTCAGAGTACTTGACCTGCAAATGGCAGCCCCTTCGCTGGTGAGAACCAACATGGGATCCGAACCCACGCTTTCAGGAAGTCTCCCCTGGCTTCATTGGCCATCAGAGTACTTAACCTGCATGCTATGACTGCAACACTAGAAAACTAGAAAACTTGAAAACTTGAAAATTTACTTACAAACTTACTTACTTGCTTGTTGCCATACTTAAATTATCCATTGCCACAAAGAATACTGTGAAAACTCATAAACCCGTCAAGGCGTATAGTGTTTTCTTTAATGGGTTGGTGGTTCAGGCCTCATGCTTTGAAGACTTGCCGCTCTAGAACTTGTTTGCACTCTGGTTTAAATCCCAGGATGAGCATTGCCAAGGCTTGGCACTCCCTTTTCAATGACTGGGCTGTCTAACGCAACACAAAAAACACTGCACATAAGTCCACCGACCTCTATCAGCTCACAAGGCCAGTCTGGACCTGTGATGAGGTCATCATTGCATAGTGTGACCTGTAGATGCTGATATCTCCAAATGGACCGTCTATGAAGGGTAAAGGCATTGTATGGTCACCTTATATGACACTTGCTTCTAATATCACTGACAGCATCAGAGCTGCCACTAAAACAGTGCGCTGTATGAAGGATAACTAGCATCACCTCCTTTTATCTGACTACTTGGCTGGTGTTGAATGATAATTGCATCTAATTCCTAATAATTGGAGATTGTCAGCATCAGTCAATGACTACAGCCCTGGAAAACATTCATTCAAATACCCGTTTAATCATATTGGGCATATGGGTAAAGCAGCAATGCCCATACATATGACTTCCAGACATTTTCAAAATTTGCAGATTTTGTTAAAATAATCCCTGCTGATCCTCTGCTTCCAGGATTCTGCGGCTTTTCCTACATTCTGGGCCTCGGTCACATAGCTGGGGTGTTTACTGCAGTTGTCGCCTTGCTCCCTATAGAGACTATAGTCTTGACCCCCCCCTGTAAGCCCATTGAACACCTATGTTTAGCTCACTAACCCCACCACCCATACTCACCTCCCCTGATGTCTTTGTTGTGTTGTCTTGTTTCGTCTTGTCTTGTACTACCCTCCCCCCCCCCTCTCTGTTCATTCGGGCCTACGGCACTGTTAAGGGCCCGCAGTGGTTTGTAGTATGCTTCTTAGACTATCGTTGTGAGTCATATGGGCTCTGTACTTGTACATGATTCTGTTAATCCATATTGAGTCCTGTGGACCACTATGCCTGTATGCCTGTTATCACCATCTATATATGCTCTCTGTTTTTCTTTGTTTTATTTTCCCACAAAATTAATAAACTTGATTTGATCAAAATAATCCCTGCTGATCCTGCCATGAAGGGCCTTGCTCTGGTACTTCCTGTTATGGGGGTGACAACGCTCTGTTCTTGTCTCCCAACTGTCACCATGTCCCCGATCCAGCCTACAAAAGGGCACAAAGACACATTGCCCAGGCATGGTCTACTGTCTACTGTCACCATCGGGGAACCTTCTCTGAGAAATGACAAGCAGCCATCTCTGGTGTGCATGTAGACAGCAAGGTGCTGCAAAAAGACTGCAGGAGATCAGCAGTGCTGACGAAACAAAGGAGGAAAACATATTTTATTTTTTTTAAACCAATAGTTTATGATACACAGTGTGTGACCAACTAAATATCAGTCATTTAGGCTTTACGTCCACTTTCACATGTTTAGCTTGAGATTTAAAAACATTTGAGATTTTATAAAATTAAGATTATATATATTTTTTTATCTGCATCCCTAGAAAAGGTTCGGACTACAAAAGTCTACCATGTTTGCGTGTGTTAGCTCTCCTACATGTTTAAAAACATTTACATTTAGTAAAGTCATAGGACATGCATATGTAGGCCATGACTGATCGCTCACATAGTTATCCACGTGCCATTATTTAGAACAAGGCAGAGTTCCCGGGTCCCTTTGCATAGAGAGACAGAGCTTGAGTCCCTGAACATGTTTCACTGCATTTCACAACTTTCTCTAAAGGGCCCCTGACATGAAATTCTCATTAAATTCATTTATTTTAATTCCTTTACCACCTAACAGTACAAATCAGTCGTTTTGTACCTTTTGTATTCTTTGAAAACCACTTGGTAGAAGATTGTTACCCTGGGCATCTTCTCCCAATGCTAAAATGTAAAGCTACATAGTAAAGCCAAACATAAAGACACTATCAAGTTCAACCACTGGAGGGGGAAGAAAAACAATAAATCGAAAATCCGACATGAACAGAACCCTTCTCCCACCATTACTCACAGTTGTTCCAGAGGTAGGCCAATAAAACCCTCTTAGGTGTGGTTCAAAATCTGTGTTTTAGTATGTTTGGCACTGTATAGTTTTTTTTAGCAAATCACTTTTCTAGGAATCTGTTGCAAAATTCCTTACCAGTAAGTCCCATCAGTAACAGAACTTCCTGTTTCGGGGCTGCTGGAGCAAAGCCGCTGCCTCTCAATGATTATCAGTGTTGTCAGCCAGCCAGAAGCACTCCTTGATTCAAACATTGGGCTGCCGATCTGGTCTGCAGGAGACATGTCCACCCTAACGGTCAACTGAAGGACCGCGCACAGCTGGTTGACAACACTGATGCTCATTAAGAGGCAGCAGATTAGGGCTGTCAGCTTGAAAACAGGAAATGTGGTTCCAGGCGGGATCTACAGGTAGGAAAGATCTGCATACAAATTCTTTGCTGTAACTGTATACAACGAGACACGATGGCAAACACACTGCCATATAGATTTTGGGTTTACATACAATAGTTCATGTGGAAGTCCATTGGCATTACACTAACTGCAACAAGCATCATGTTACACCCATAGTTAGGATGGAACATTAAACATGGTCAGACGCCCCAACACTCAAGCCCACTTACCTGAATTTCAGGGCACTTCTCCCTACAGGCTGCTGTTTAGATTTGGCATGGCTGTGTGACCGGAGCAAGATCTGAGAATTGAGAGGTTACAAGTCCCTTCTTCCACTGTGACAGAGGGACTCATAGATCGTCAAAGTAGCACAAGTACGGTGACATTGCTGCACATTTAGTCCATTGGCTGCTTCCTCCAGCACCAAAACTAAAGGTCTGTGCCTTGGTACAGATCTGGGCCTGGAGGAAGAGTCTGTCGGAGCCTGTGCAGTGCACAGAGATCATAGTTGGTGCTTTGCAGGCTCCATTGTAATAATATTACTTTTTATTTCTAAAAGGTGAACCGTGCCTTTCAGCGGTTTACTCCTTCCCAGCAAAACATTCCCATTTGGAATTTTCCATCATTTTACGTCTGGCGGTAGTAATTTCATTCGGATGTATAGCTCTGCAACAACAGGAGACATACAGAAATTAATTGTCTGGGAACACGTCACCGACCAACCAGAGTGACACTGGATCCCTTGTCTTTTGTGGCATTAAAATGTCGTCTGATTTACATTAAAAGAGATGGACAGATATTGGTGGAGCAAACAACATTCTCTGCCCGTGACCAATCTGGAGGGCCCATGATACCATTTATAGCAAATCACATTATTTCTGTAGACCAGAACTACAACTAAAATACAATTATTTCATTTTAAAGAATTCCATTTGGAACTCAAGGAAAAGCTTTTCTAGCGTCAGAGAGAATGGCCAAGGCTTGGAATCTCTGTATGTGCCCTCCGCTGGTCATGTGTTCCTTTGCCGCGTGTGTCCCTGTTGAGAAGATGAACCTTCATATTGTGTCCAGCGACTCAATAAAAAAAAGGGAAACTATACAGCGGTGTGACGTACGCCCAGCCCAAACCCGCTGTACGTCAATCCCACGTGACCATACACAAGTCTGAACCGAGCGTGAGGCGTCACAAGGACGTGGCGATACAACTCTCAGCCTCACCCTGCGCAGAGATTTCCCAGCTCGCAGGACACAATCTGAGGCCAGCAGACTGAGAGCGATCGTCATCAGGGTTGGTTAACTCCACAGTTAACCCTTTACCCACCAAACTTCCACCGCCACCATGTGTTTTCCGGAACACAAACCGCGCCCAGCAAATGCTGCGACTATTCAAAACACTTAAACAATGACTGAGTGACTAAGTGATAGCGCTGTCCTCTCAGACAGGAATATGACGGGATTCACTATACAGTAGCACTCTTCAGACAGCAAGGATACTTTAAGTTCGTATTTAGTGCGTAGAGATAAGCTTAACGATTTTTTTTTTTTTAATTCTTTATTTTAAAGTTTTCAGATACATAGAACATGGTTATATAACATACATCACAGGACATTACAGTATGTAGACTATCAATAAAAGCAGAAATAATCAAACATTGGCGAGATTTTTTTTCCGTTCTTAGAGTAGTTTGTACGTGGCTCTCATATGTGTGCCAAGAAGTCATGCCATTTGTGTTCTAGGGCTAGTAAGTTTTAATGCAGATCTTAGTATATCGGCCTTGAGCCTAGAGTAGATCCCAAGTCTAAATGCCACCCTCTATCATATGTTAACCAAATGTTGGGCTATAGAAATCATATTGATAGAAACATAGAACGGTACAGGGGAAGCGAAGAGAAACAGAAGAAATCAGGTTAGGACTGGAAATGTGTGACGGTCAGACATGGATCCTGCCGGAGTCCATAGAAATGTTGGAAGTATCCTGCATCCCACCTTTGTGCCTAATGGGTGTTTCGACGTTTCAAAGGTGGTGGGCGGTTATGGTACGGTGGTTTACTCAACCATTAGCAGACCATACTCTGGGGAATAGAGGTATTCTAACCAGTAAAACCAAGTTTTACGGAATGCGCTATCCCTGTGGTGTAAGGTAGCAGTAATTTCCTCCATCATACGGATCTCGTCCACCTTGCGGAGCCACATCCTTACCGTGGGTGGGTCAACACTTTTCCAACACAGCGGAACACAGGCTCTGGCTGCGTTGATCAGGTGTATCAGCAGGGATTTACGGTATCAGTTCCTGGACAGCGGGGACAGGTGGAGCAACACAGCAGCCGGGTCTCCAGCTAGAGACACTCCTGTGAGCTTCTTGATAATCTGAAGGACTGCATCCCAATACTCCCCGAGGCATTGACAGGACCAAAAAATATGGAGAATGGAACCGTCCTCCTGTCCGCATCTCCAACATGTCGGAGGGGTCTGAGGAAACATTTTGTGCAACTTGGTAGGGACATAATACCATCTGGTAAGTATTTTGTATCCGGTTTCTTGTATTGAGCTAGCTATCGAGGCCTTGTGTGCATAGTGAAGCATGTAGTCCTTTTGATCTTGGGTGAATGTAGTGGCCAAATTCCTCTCCCATCTTGCTATAAAACTAGGCTCAGGGTGGTCCGTCAGCATTGTCGCAAGGGCGTAGGCCTTGGACAGACCATGGTCTACATAACTGCCTTCCAAGCATATGTCCTCAAACGGTGTCAATTCTGTGTGTGGAGGCGCAGAGGCGTTAAGTTTAGTGAGGAAGCTACGTAGCTGTAGGGCTTGCCAGCGTAGCAGTGGGGGTGTTACTAGGCCACTAAGTGAATCTAGGCTGAGGAAGTCTCGCAGAGGTTGGAAATGTCCGATCCTAAAGCGATTTGATTCCACCAGGCGTCTGAAAGAGTTGTCTTCTAGGCTAGGGGCAAAGTCAGAATCACCCACGACCGGGGACATTATAGAGGAGGCACTGTCAGGGAGTGCTGCGGGAGCCATCTTAAGCACGCGTATCGTGACACCCGTCAGCGGGTGTTGAAGTATGTCCCTAGGAAGAGGATGACCGTGATCGTGGCTCGGAGGGAATCTGCCGGGAAGGTTTGGTCGGTAAGGAGGGAGTTGTATGCCTGGAGAAAAGGTTCAGTCAACTGGTCACTAAAGGTCCTATAATAGCGAAGAGAGTATCCATCGGGTCCCGGGGCCTTACGCGGTTTCATCTGTTTTAGGGCCTGCGTCCATTCCACAGCGGATATGGGCGACTCTAGGTCCTCTGCTTCCTCTGGGGTCAGGCGGGGCAGCTTCGTCTGTGCAAGATAAGTTTGAGTTTTGGCGAGGCGACTAGAGTCCGATTCCTGAGACCGTGGGCCCTCTAGGTTGTAAAGTTCCGTTAAA
This sequence comes from Nanorana parkeri, assembly GCF_000935625.1. Lineage (NCBI taxonomy): Eukaryota > Metazoa > Chordata > Amphibia > Anura > Dicroglossidae > Nanorana > Nanorana parkeri. The sequence continues at coordinate 1,125,569 of NW_017306660.1, forward strand.
AAGTCTCTGAACCGCTCAGCTATAGCCCCAGAGTGGGAAAGCAGAGCACCGTCACGCCCTGTGATGGTGGGCACAAATGTTTGAGCTCGGGCATCCCTTAGCGCTAAGGCCAAGGCTCTGCTGGGTTTGTTGCCATATTCAAAGTACGATCGTTTGACCCTCACCTGTTTAGCTTTTATCTGACCTAGCAGCATATCGTTCAGTTTCTGACGTAGGGTCCATAGCTCGGCTTCCACAGCCCTTGCGAGGGTTTGTTTGTGGCGAGTCTCCAGATGGCTAATTTGATCTAACAAGGAGGTTATAGTTTTAGTGCGTTGTCGTTTTGCGTGGGATGCATGGGCTATGAAGGTACCCCTGTACAGCACTTGTGAGCTTCCCATATAGAGAGGTGGGACGACTCCGGAGCCTGGTTGTGCTGGAAAAAGTGGGTCAGGTCCTGCTTAATGCGGTCCGTCAGTAAGGTATCATCTAGAAGGAGGTCGTTAAGCTGCCAGTGCCATGGTCTGGGCCCCTCTGTGTGAAGCAATATGTCCATCAGAATCGGGGCATGGTCAGAGATCGTGAGGACGTGTTGTGTACTCTGTGTAAGTCCCGCTCTCTGACCAGGAAGTAATCTTTCTTTGAGTAAACTCTGTGTGCGGTGGAGTAAATAGAGTAGTCACGCTCTCGAGCGTGCATAAGACGCCACACATCTACCAGGTGTTCCGCGTGTAGGGTCTTTCGCAGCATACGGAGAAAGGTATAAGAGAGATGTGAGGCGTTTCTGGAGACATCAAGTTGCGGGTCAAGGGCTACATTGAAGTCTCCCCCCATGATAAGTATCCCCTCTGCAAAACCTGATAGAGCCAAGAGGCATTCCTCTAGAAACGGGATCTGGCCAGAATTGGGGGCATAGATGTTGACCAAAGTCACTAGGGAGTCATAGAATCGTCCCTTGACAAACAGGTACCTGCCCTCCACATCTTCCGACGTGGCCAAGTGTTGCCATCCTGCTGATCTGGCAATTAGTATACTGACCCCCCCGAGTTTTTGCGGCTGGGGATGAACTATGGTATGCGAATGGGAAACGCTGATCGGAAAGTCGTGGGATGCAGCCCGTCTGGAAATGAGTCTCCTGGAGATAAGCTACCTGCACCCTGTGTCTCCATAAGTCCCCCCGGACCCGTGACCGTTTTTCAGGAACGTTGAGGCCTTTCACGTTCCATGAGAGGAATTTTGTCGGTAGTGCTGCCGCTGAGCTATCTACCGGATGGGCCATGTCTGCCGTCATATGTTAGGCTGGGTTCACACCTAGGCGTATCGAATATGCGCATTTGTCGTGCGTTTTGTGACGCGCGTTTTGACAGCGATTCGCGGTTAAAAAAACGCGCAACAAACACGTGTTTTTGAGGGCTACTTGGCTGTATCCCAATGGAAACGCGCAACAAAAACGCCCCAAAGAAGCTCCTGTACTTGTTTGGGCGTAGGGCGTTTTGTAGCGCGTTCATACGGCCTGTAATACGCCCAGGTGTGAACCATACCCATAGGAAATAATGGGATTTCGGTGTTTGAGCGTTTTGCAGAGCGTTCGAATGCGCTACAAAATGCCCAGGTGTGAACCGGGCCTTATTGTCATCACCTTTAACATTTTCAGAATGAACATTGACCATTGTATCATTCACCTTTCCAGCATTAACAGTAGACATGTGCAATTCGTTTCGTTCCGAATCGAAATTCGGACGAATTTTCGGAAATTCGGATGTATCCGAATTCCGAATTACAGATATAGCGAATGCAAACGAATCCGAATTTCCGTTTCCGAAATTCGGTAGCGGTAGTTCGTTCGAATGTTCGTTTCGTTTTCGTTCCTTATTCGTTTCGTTCGTTGGAGCAAAAGGAGAAAAACATTTTTCCCCCTCAAATGCCACTTTGCTGTAAACGAACGAACGGATGAACGAAACGAATAAGAAACGACCGCGCGCACGAACTACCGCTAACTAATTTCGTCCGAATCGACTTTCACACCCGAATCCCGAAAAACGAAATAACACAAATCCGAATTTAAAACGAAACGAAACTAAACAAATTTTTTGGCAGTGCACATGTCTAATTAACAGTGACACAAGCATCTACTACACGTTTCTGTGTGACCGTCTCCACACCATCCCTAGGTGTAGAACTTTCCAATTCCACCCCACCCTCCTCCCCCTCTCTGTTCACCCCCAAAATGCCCAGATGTTAACCCTGCATCTGTACACAGTACCTTGGTGTGTTCAAAGAGTCCGGTGGAAGAATCCGGGGTGTCCTCTGCAGGCACATAATAAGAAATCAGGGGTCCCAAGTCTGCGCCCAATAAAACCGGTGTGGGAATTTCATCAGAGACCCCCACTTCTCTCATCCCGCTTCCCGCCCCCCCAATCAAGGAAAACATGGGCCCGAGGCACCTGGGAACGAGTGCCCCCAACTCCGGTGAGGGTAAGAAACTTTTCCGAGATGAGGTCTTTGTCTTCGATGAGCTCTGGACGGACTAGAGTGACCTCTGCTCCAGTGTCTCGGAAGCCGGTCACAGTCCGGTTACCGATGACAACGGGCTGCAAGTTGGTTTGAAAAGAAGGGCTAATGTGTTGCGCTTGGTTTAATTAATCTATTTGGTTTTTAAATACCCTAATATGTGTCATAAACTGTAAGTTAATATGTTGATCCAAGTGTAGCACCCGTGGTGATTGTTATGTTGTAAATAATAAAAATGGAAAAATATTTTAAATGATAGGTAATATAAATGTGGTGATTATAATCTTCCGTGATACTGAACTCTGTGAGTAATAAACTTAAATCTTTGTGAATAATTGATTCTTTGTGTGTGTCTCTTTTCAGTGTTGTAATGGGTTCTGCCCAAATGGAATAAGTTTACCACTATATGTGTTTAAAACACATCACACTAGGGGGTGTGAACTTATGAATGGAGTGTGTAAAATTATTGGTTATTTTTGCATAAGCAAAGAAAAGAAAGGTTGAATTCCAAAAATAGAAAAGGTGATATCCTTAGCATACTATAATAATGTGAATTGTTTAAACTGTTGTAGTTATTCTTATTGCTTTCCCGTGGGTAAACTACAACATATATTCAGTGCAACGTGTGTTCAATGTGACAAACAATATGGCAATTAAATAATTAACTGTAACGAAAGTGCCCAACAGGTTAAACTATACCAGTTTAACCTGTTGGGCAACATGCCCAACAGGTTAAACTGGTATAGTCACATACATGAGACCTATCAGAGTGGAACGAAGCCAGTAAAACCGCCGCTGTTATTGCTTCCTTTCCACCTTCCGAGTGGTCTTAACATATATATCACATACTGCAAGCAATAATTCCTCCCTTTATATAAGGCCCCGTTCCCACTGCGCAATATGCAAATCGCGCGATTTGCATATTGCGCGACATCGCGAGATTTGCCGCGCGATATCGCGTTCAAGCTTGCATTGAGCAGGCTTGAATCGCGGCTAAATCCGCTCCAAAAAGGGTCGACACACGACCCGCGACAACAGGACCCTTTGCCCCATTGAAATGCATTGGAGCGCGATATCGCGCGGTAATTTGCCGCGATATCGTGGGAATTACCGCGCGATAAATCGCTCAATGTGAACGGGGCTTTAGATGTCCACTCCTAATATATGGAGGGCCCAGTGCCTTGCCTTTTTACGACAGTCATAAAAGGATTAGCAGAGATATGTTGCAATGTCCCTGGGACTGGGCAATAAAAGATTACAGCCAGAGCATCTCTTTGTGGAATGTGGAGGGACCTGTACCACGGTTCACGAACTTAATACGTTCCACGATTCTGGTCGCGAACCGAATCAAACTGTGATCAGACCGTGATCTCGACTAGAGGAATATGTATGTGTATAAAGTCACTCGCCCTCCAATAGAATTTCAAGTCAAAAAACGTTTATTGACTCGATTGCTATCACCTCATATAGCGACGTTTCGGAACAACAGCGGTTCCTTCTTCGGGCAAACAGAATGTGAAACACCACAGCACGAGTGCAGATTTACACTGAGTGGCCAGATTATTATGACCCCCCCCCATCAGTACTTCGTTGGGCCGCCTTGTGACTCCACGAGATGGTGAAAGGTGATGCGAGGAATCTGACACGGCACTGTTGCCCTTCTGTTGTCTTGTATCAGTCTTGCCACTCTCCCGTTCTGCCCTAACATTGACTAGTCGCTGACGGCCACAATTCGCACGTTCAGACCCAGATTTTCGGCTGACAGTCCGGTCTTTAAACACTTTAACAACAGCTGCTCTTGAAGGTTTGATGAATTCTGCTGTTTTGCTGATACTCGCTCCATGGCTCCGAGCGCCAACAATCACCCCACGTTCAAAGGCTGTTATATCGCGTTGTTTCCCCGTATCTTCAGAAACAAATCACTTCTACTGTCGTGGTAACCAACCCGCTTCCCTATTTATAATGGTCTGGCCCTCTAGCAACTTCAGCGCCAAATTATAGCTAATTTGCCTACAAACGTCAGGTGGTCATAATAATCTGGCCACTCAGTGTATATAATAATCTGGCCACTCAGTGTATATACATGGTGAGAAAGACAGTGGACCAATCACATTAACACGTGTTAACCCCTCCGTTGCTGGAAAGACTATGCATTCCCGCATTAACAAAGCATCACATGTAAGACATTACCCAGATCGATCAGGATCATCTGGCCCTTTAAGAGTTCTAGGTGTGCTGCCATGTTGCCTCTGGCCTTGCTGCAAACTACCACATGTGCTCCCGAGTTAGCTCCGCCCCAAACACTATTCAAGTGTGGAGATGGGCGGGATCTCTAGCTCCATGGAGGCTGTGTCTCTCTCGGCCTGCAGCCTGATTGGAGAGAATGCTCGTCCATGTGGCATAAGCGTTGCCTAGCAACCAGGCAAAACACACTATTCTGATACTCGACTAGAGGAAGCCACGACCATGTGTCAGAGCGGGGAAGATGGCTGCGGTTGTGTTCGTCACCCGATGACTCAGTGTATATAATAATCGGGCCACTCAGTGTATATACATGGTGAGAAAGACAGTGGACCAATCACATTAACACGTGTTAACCCCTCCGTTGCTGGAAAGACTATGCATTCCCGCATTAACAAAGCATCACATGTAAGACATTACCCAGATCGATCAGGATCATCTGGCCCTTTAAGAGTTCTAGGTGTGCTGCCATGTTGCCTCTGGCCTTGCTGCAAACTACCACATGTGCTCCCGAGTTAGCTCCGCCCCAAACACTATTCAAGTGTGGAGATGGGCGGGATCTCTAGCTCCATGGAGGCTGTGTCTCTCTCGGCCTGCAGCCTGATTGGAGAGAATGCTCGTCCATGTGGCATAAGCGTTGCCTAGCAACCAGGCAAAACACACTATTCTGATACTCGACTAGAGGAAGCCACGACCATGTGTCAGAGCGGGGAAGATGGCTGCGGTTGTGTTCGTCACCCGATGCGCAGTACGCGAACGTAAGCCAAATTTTGACGAACTTCCTGTTCCCAAACCGAATTGTTTGCATCGGAAGCATGACGAGTGACGAGTGAGCATGGAGCCGGCTTCCCAGGCCAATCAGGAAGCTGGGCAGCATGTAATGACGCGCTGCCCGGCTTCCTGATACAGGAAGTATCGGGCTAGGCATCGGAGCATTTGGGAGAGTACAAGTACTCACCCAAATACTCGGTATAGGCACTGATACTAGTATCAGTATCGGTGCATCCTTAATCTGCACCATTATTGGTTTTGGCAGGTGGGAGGGTGAAAGGGTGTTGCACCTCGGCAATAGTCTGCTCCCCCTCCTGGGGGCATAGACAGCCCATGAACCCCATGACAGTGTTTCTTTATTAGATAAAAGAAACACTAAGGCTGGGTTCACACCTGGCCATTCGTAATATGCGCGTATAACGCGCGTTTTAACCGCAATTTGCGGTCCACGAAACGTGCGTCAGACGCGCGTTTATGAGAGCCATCCGGCTGTATCCTAATGGATACACGCCCTAAAGAAGCTCCTGTACTTCTTTGGGCGTAGGGCGTTTTTCAGCGCGTTGCGCCCAGGTGGGGTCCATGCCGTAGAACATAATGGGACTTGACTGTGTGAGCGTTTTACAAAGCTTCGATCAGCGCTGTAAAACGCCCTGGTGTGAACCAGGCCTAAAAGCCAACACGTTTATCAGTCTGGGATTCCCTTCATCGGGGATGAACACTTTTATGGGAAGGGAGCATGCAACTGCTAAAAAGCATGTTCATTGCTGTAATAAAGAAATGCTACTTTATGGCACACAAGTAATCCGCATTATTTATGTCTGACTTCTGCCTGGAGACTGGCAGAGCTCCATTATGGGGGCGGAGTGAAGCTCAGCTTACCATTCTTCATCTTTCCCAATACCTGACAGAGGTTCCAATCATTCTCTATGTAAAACTAGAAGAATATGTTTTGGCCACAGTTCCACTTTAACAAAGAAACCAGCAGCGACTTCCCCTATTGCAGGTCCCTGTTCCCCCATTGCAGGTCCCTGTTCCCCCATTGCAGGTCCCTGTTCCCCCATTGCAGGTCCCTGTTCCCCCATTGCAGGTCCCTGTTCATTTCCTCCGTAATAGGGGACATATTACAAATAAATATTCTGAGAACTTAGCGGAGGATTTGTTTTTCTTTTGCTCAGTCTCCGCTGTAAATATAACGATTTCCCAATCATTGTGATGCAAGCCTACCCCAACGCTTTTATTTCCCCGAGCTCTGGAAATTGCCGAGACTTCCACTTGCTTGCAAATCCATTTATAAACCGGAAGTTTGAGGGTGCAGGACCCCGCTTGGCTGGGGCCGGAGAAGTGCCACTTCTAGGCAGATACAATTACATTTAAATGACAGGACATTTACTTGGCCGGGTCCGGCCATGTTGCTAAGATACCACATCCTCCATGTAGATACTACTATTGATTAACACTTTACAGCGCCCTTTGTAAATAAGGCCGGGGATGCGGGAACACACACCGCCATTTAGTGACAGGCGGGTGAAGGCCGAGAGCGGCAACTTCAGCTAATAATAATAATTCATCCATAAAAGTGCCTCTTCCTCGATGGCTCTGTACAGCGATGTGCACAAGGCGGTCGTAGAGTTAGCATAAGGAATCTGCACCGGTATTTCTGGATGCCAAAAGGGTATTAGTACACCTATCATGGAAAAAACACGAGTTAGTTACCTGGTAACTCTGTTTCCAGGAATCTTCCAGGACAGCCAATGAGAGAAGGCTCCGCCTGCCTACAAAAGGAAACGCATCAACCACATTAGATAAATAAGCGCTTGTTTCTACCCCAACTCAGGCCTGGCCTCGGTGGCCTTGTCAGGAATCCGGCCCTGAATAACCCTGTGATCCTGTGTAACAACTTCAGTAAACACCAACGAGAGTCTGGGCGACTTGGGTGGACAGACCAGACTCCAGACCAGATCTGTAGGGCAGCCACTTGGTCCAGCTTCCAGACCAGGAATCGATATGCTGACACAGCAGGACCAAGCGTTTGGCAGGAGGGTCCTGCAAGCTGTAGTCCCACCCTAACTAGGTGAGCTTAGTCCTCACTGATCCCCCCATTGGCTGTCCTGGAGATGACTTGTATGCAGCCTGCTCGTCGGTCCTCCCCCGCTGACCCCTGCTACCTCTCTTCAGGATGGAGAGCAGGGAGCAGAGGGAAGAACATCCGTTCTCCGCTCCGCGTTAACACTGAGATGCGAGAGTCGCACTCGCAGCCTTCCCCTCTCAGCTGTCACAGGACTTCCAGCACAGTGCTGTACTAGAACTCCTGTATTGGAGGTGACCGGTTCAATAAAGAGAACCTGTCACCTCCAAATGCTATCACACAGGGGCTTGTTATCTCCTGTGTGATAGCAATAAAGTTAAGTGAAAAAAATAAATAAAAATTAAAAAATAAAATTGCTAAAAATTATAAAATAAATGAAAAATTAAAGAAAAGTAAGACATAGTTAAAATAGAAAAATATGATAAAAAGTAAAAAAAATAAGATTTTTAAAATAATTTTTTTACAAAATAAAAAATGATTAAAAAAAAAAAAAAAGGAAAAAATAATAAGATAAATAAACATTTAAATAAAAAATTAACCCTGCTGCCCCCACCATCTGGTTGCCATTCTCTACTGGGGAGAGGGGAGCACATAGAGGAACCTGGCCTTGGGGCAGCAGGGCGATAAAATCCGTCCCTGGCTGTACCCTTTATATAATACAGCCCTGTCATTTGTCACAGAATACCACAAAGCTCCTCCCACTAGTAGACACCAGCCGGACTCTTACATCAGCTCGCACAATGCAGCATAACATGATCCTGCCCAGAATACAATAGAACTTTCTCCAAGAACATAACATGGGTTCATTTCCTCGTTATACATAATATCTTCGTTTCCTTTCCCCAGCACCCCTCCTCGTTATCACCTTTCTATGTACAGACATCTCCACCCACATTTGTTTACCTGCTGAGATGTCCCCAGGTCCTAAATATGAGCCCCCCCCAGTAAAAGGGACAACCAGATTAATTTGTCTTCTTATAGGAGTCTTACTTTCTCTTTGAGGGCGAAGTTCTTGAAGTTCTAGGAGGCCCGCCATCTTTTATACATGAATTCTCTTCCAGGTGCTGGAGATCATACACAGTACTGTCTCCATTAATAACACCATTAGCCGGCACTCCCGCTGTGGCGGAACTACAAATCTCACCATGCATCTGCCTCTAGAAGTAATGTCTGCGGCTGTCAGGGTCCTGCAATACCTCATGGGACTTGTAGTTCCAGAACAGCTGGAGGGCCGGAGTCGCCCACCCCTGTATTAGCCTGAAGGGGAGATTCATATGTGTATGGAAGCCAGGGGTACCGGGTGTGTCCTCTATATTTGTATGACAAAGGAAGAGAGGGAGCCACACACACATTCTACATCTGTGAATGGATCTGCAGCTATGGGACTGTTAGAGCCAAGTGGACTAGAAGTGTTCCCCTTCCGGGAGTTCTTCTTTGAAGCGTATGCCTAGCTGCCCACCAATTTTTCCCTCTCAGTATTTGTTTTGGGAGATTTCATTTTACTTCCTGTCCTACAGATGCCACAGGAAGTGAGAGGAAATCTCTGTATAGTGAGGGAAGATTTCCTCTGATGGCCGTCACCGGATAAGGTGTCTCTGCAGAAAAATTCCATCTCACCTATTGGGGTCTGTTGACAACTAAAAATTTGGGATTCCCTTTCCCTTTGTAATTCAGTGGCAACGCTCACCAAGAGAAACAGAGAAGATGAATTTACCCAAAGGGGACACTGAACGCAACAAAAACCTGACTAAAGGTCTAACCCAGGGGCAGGCAACCTCAGCACTCCACCTATGGCGAAATGACAAGTCCCATGAGGCACTGCAAGAATTTGACAACCACAGACATGACTCCCAGAGGCATGACGGGATGTGTAGTTTCACCACAGCTGGAGTGCCGAGGTTGCCTGGCCACGATATGACCCTTCTGTAGTGTATTCAAAACTAAAATTCTCCGCGTAGCCTCCGAGTGCGTCACGTCTCTAATAAAGAGAAATCTAGAACCCTGAGAAGGAGCCGGCGCCACCTGCAGACTGTACATATGTGCTACAGAATGAGACGCAGACCTCTGTGCCGGGGAATAATGAAGAATAATAAAATGTCGTCTTCTAATAACATGAAATTGGGGATATTTCAGGTGTTGTCATTTCCTTAACCAAATAACATCCCAAATTGTGTATCAACAATGATTGTATCAAGAACAACAATCCATCCATCCATCATTCCATCCCTCCGTCCGTCTTTCTATCTATCTATCCATCCATCCAACCGTCAATCCATCCATCCATCTAACCATCCATCCATATCGATTCATCCGTCCCTCTATCCAACCATCCATCTAACGTCCGTCCATCCGTCTATTTATCCATCCATCCCTCCCTCCGTCCTTCTATTTATCTATCCAACCGTCAATCCATCCATCCATCCATCTAACCATACATCCTATCGATTCATCCGTCCCTCTATCCAACCATCCATCTAACTGTCCGTCCATCTGTCCATCCATCCACCTGCCCGTCCATCTAGTCATCTGTTCGTTGGTCCATTTATCCATCCATTCGTCCATCTATCCATCCAGGCATCCACCTGCCCATCCATCCGTTCCGTCTGTCCATCCATCTTTCCATCCATCTATTTATCCACCCATCTGTCCTTTCATCCATCTTTCCATCCGTCCACCCATCAATTATCCATCCCTCCATCTTTCTATTCATCTATCCACCCATCAATCTAACCATACATCCTTCTATCGATTCATCCGTCCCTCCATCCATCCATCCACCTGCCCGTCCATCTAGCCATCCGTTCGTCGGTCCATCTATCCATCTGTACGTCTGTCCATTTATCCATCTATTCGTCCATCGATCCATCCACCCACCCGTCCGTTCCGTCTGTCCATCCATCTTTCCATCCGCCCATCTTTCTATTCATCTATCCATCCGTCAATCCATCCATCAATCTAACCATACATCCTTCCATCGATTCATCCGTCCCTCCATCCATCCAACTGTCCATCCTGCCCATCCATCCAGTCATCCGTTCGTCGGTCCCTTTATCCATCCATTCGTCCATCTATCCATCCAGGCAACCACCCGCCCGTCCATCCATCTATCCATCCAACCGTTCCGTCTGTCCATCCATCCGCCTGCCCGTCTATCTATCCACCTGCCCATCTATCCGTTCAGCCATCCATCTTTCCATCCGTCTATTTATCCACCCATCTGTCCGTCCATCCATCCATTATCCATCCCTCCATCTTTCTATTCATCTATCCATCCATCCGTCAATCCAGCCATACATCCTTCTATCGATTCATCCGTCCCTCTATCCAACCATCCATCTAACTGTCCGTCCATCTGTCCATCCATCCACCTGCCCGTCCATCTAGTCATCCGTTCGTCGGTCCATCTATCTATCTATCTATCTATCTGTTCGTCCGTCCATCTATCCATCCATCCACCCGCCCGTCCATCCATCCATCTATCCATCTTATATTGATCAGGACAAAGTGGGTAATTCTCCACAGACAGCAATATAGACCTGACTCTGCACTGTCACTGCTTCATACAAATGGCCCTCAGTGTATACAGGTGTATATGGAGACAAGTACCTAGGGGCTGCAGTTGGGGTATCTGACTCAATTGGCTACAATGGGGTGGTTTGTGTTTTTCAGGGGGTGGGGACACTAGTCATTAGGACAGGAAGCAAGGGTTAATATACTAAATGTGGACACAGGCCGTAATAAACACCTGACAGAGGATCCCCCCGTCCCCCCCCAGAACTGGATAACACTGGACAGCAATGAAGAAAAACACTGAAAAGGGTTTGGTAGCCATAATATTGACGATTCTCTTTACAAATCAATATACAGTACACTGCGAGATGCTGCTCTATACCATAGCAATGTAGAAGAGAGTCCTGTGTGGCTCCTCAGTCCCTGGTTAAGGACTTCTCACCCAACACTGTAGCAGCCCACCTGAGTGATAAGGAATCTCATCTTCAGTTCAGCACCCTGGACAGAGCCGAGACTTCCCGACACACATCACCCAACTACACCCCCCACCACCTGTAATCCTATGCAGTGCCATCACACAGGAGGACAGGCTGCAGACTATCACACAGGAGGACAGGCTGCAGACTATCACACAGGAGGACAGGCTGCAGACTATCAGGCTGCAGACTATCACAGAGGGGCTCTCCTAGGAGGACAGGCTGCAGACTATCACAGAGGGGCTCTCCTAGGAGGACAGGCTGCAGACTATCACACAGAGGCTCTCCTAGGAGGGCAGACTATCACACAGGGGCTATCCTAGGAGGACACACTGCAGACTATCACACAGGGGCTCTCCTATGAGGACAGGCTGCAGACTATCACACAGGGGCTCTTTTAGGAGGGCAGGCTGCAGACTATCACACAGGTGTACTCCTAGGAGGACAGACTGCAGACTATCACACAGGGGCTCTCCTAGGAGGACACACTGCAGACTATCACACAGGGGCTCACCTATGAGGACAGGCTGCAGACTGTCACACAGGGGCTCACCTATGAGGACAGGCTGCAGACTATCACACAGGGGCACTCCTAGGACAGACTGCAGACTATCATACACGGGCATTGCTAGGACAGCCTGCAGACTATCACACAGGGGCTCTCCTAGGTGGGCAGCATGCAGACTATCACAAAGGGGCTCTCCTAGGAGGACAGGCTGCAGACTATCACACAGGGTCTCTCCGAAGTGGACATGCTGCAGACAATCACACAATTTCCTCTAGCCAGACACACTGCAGACTATCACACAGACCTCAGAACCAGGACGGAAATTTCCTACGACCTCCCAGAGTCACAGCACGCCCAATAGACACACTGAGCGCCGGGCTCTTCCTCCCCCGGGGTTCCCATTATTGCAAAACCCACCGACAGTGTCATTTCCCGGAGTACATGGGGTCAGATTTAAAGGGATGTTACACATTGGAGCCGCCCCGGCCAGGATGAAGATCTCTGGATCTGCTGATCACCCCCCGTCCATCTTCTGTCATAGAAATGTCATTCTTCCCTGAGCCCCGAGCACCTTTCCCCGCCGCTGTCCGCCCATTGCTGAGCCCGGCTGAGCTCCCTCCCGCTCCGCTCTCTCCGGCTCTGATCCTCTTACAGGCGGCGGGTGACGCACGCAGCCCTCCAGCCAATCAGCGGCGTGTGAAAGGTGGGCGGGGCGCTAAGCTACATAAAGCAGCTGAGCCCGGCGGAGAGGCGAGAGAAGAGAAGGTGAGCCTGAACCACAAAGGCTAGCAATCTAGTCCCCGGCGCTGCGCACTTCCTGCTGTGCAGTCCATTAACAAGCTGAGCTGATTGCATAATTCAGCGAGCCTTTCTGTGCCCCGGCTAGTGTGCATTAGGTCCACCAACCCTCTAGAAGCCATTCACTGCTGGGTCCCTTTGACTTTCCTGCCAAAAGAGCCTTGAGATCCGGAAGCTGGCAGAGCCAATGATGTCAGCCCAGGGTAAGATTGCATAGACCTTCAGCTGTTTTATTTCTCACAATAGTCCTTTGAGTTCTTCTCATGTTCTACAGAGACTGTTGTAGGTGGCTTCTAACTGATCTCTCACACCTGCCAGGTAGGGTGGACTGCTAGACTTCAGACAGCCAGTGACTTTGCATGTCCAAAGGGCCACTTCCTGATCCAAGCACATGCTGGTCTATTGAAAGTAGTTTCTGAGCTGCCATGAACTTTTGAAAACTTTGAGTGAAGTCATCAGCTGGCCATACCGCTGTAGAGAAAGCATTTGTCTTAGTTGGAGGGGAGCAGGGCTTCTGTAAAGCAACTTTTTGAGATGGATGCTGCCAAGACGAGGGCATTGCCAGAGAAGAAGCCAGTCAACTGTAACGGTTTTACTCCAGAGGAGAAGGGCTCGCCCACAGCCTTGAGTCGTGTAGACCGGGGTAGATCGGGGGTCAGCACGCCGCCCCTGGAGAGTTGGAGGGAGGAAAGGACTCGCAGTGAAGAAGACAATGAACTGAACCTTCCTTCACTTGCAGCAGCCTACAGCACCATTCTGAGGGCACTGGGAGAGGACCCGGGGAGGCAGGGGCTGCTGAAGACACCTTGGAGGGCAGCTACAGCCATGCAGTTCTTCACCAAGGGCTACCAGGAGACCATATCAGGTGAGCGATTCCATATATTTTTGGGTTGAGTTGGGTAGAGACATGCCAACTGTCATGGAACTAAAAGCCCCGGCAATGGTGAAACATTCCAGGCCTGATGGGCCTCAGTTAGCCCTGATATGCTTAATGATCAAAGGTGCAATTTGTGGATCTCCGCCTGTTGGGTAGCTGCATGTCCCAGAAGTTGTGGATACGCAGGTCCACAAGAGCTGGACATCCGCAAAGTCCTATACCAGGTAATAGTTGTCCTGCTGGAACTTTTCATTCCATGAGGTCTAAAATTTGGTACCCCCATTGGTGAAACATTGCAGACTAGATGTCCTCACTTAGCACTGACATGCTCAATGGGCAAAGGTGCACTTTGTGGCTCTGCATCTGTTGTGTAGGTGCATGTCCCAGAAGTTGTGGCTATGCCTTATGGGACATGTAGTTCCACAACAGCTAGACATCCAGAAGTTCCTATACCAGGTCATAGTTATCCTGCTGGAACTTTTCATTGCATGACTTTTAAAATTTGGTTCCACCATTGTGAAACATTGCAGACCAGATGGCCTCACTTAGCCCTTATATGCTCAATGGGCAATGGTACAATTTGTGGCTCCCCATCTGTTGTGTAGCTGCATGTCCCAGAAGTTGCTGACATGCCATATTGGATATGTATTTCCACAACAGCTGGACATCCACAAGTTCCTATACCAGGTAATAGTTGTCCTGCTTGAACTTTTCATTTCATGAAGTCTAAAATTCAGTTCCACCATTGTTAAAGGAGAACTATGGGGTTGAGGCTTTTCCCCATAGTTCTGCTTAGGGTAACGGGAGGACACAAACTAACGTCCTCCCGTCACCCTAGGCTCAGTATTATGCAAGCTGTAGCTCGCAGTATACTGAGAAGCCGCAGTGTACCGCGAGCTGCTGCTCGCGGTATACTGAGACACCGCAGCTGAAGCGGATCCCGACAATTGTGCCGGGATCCGCCCAGCTGCGTGACTGACAGCTCGCTCTGCCTATCTAGAGGCAGAGCCAACTGTACCCGCCCCCTCCCCCGTCCGTTCTGCCAGTCAGCGCTGGTGGAGCAGAGTGGGGAGGGGGAAATCCAGCCCCTCCCCTGTCACGGCAGAGAGCCGTGACAGGATCGAGAGGTGAGCGAACGCCGCTATGTGTTCGCTCACCTCCCGAGCCGACCTGTGACAGTCTCATTGTCACAGGTTGGCTAGAACTATGAGGTGAGTGAAAAGCACTCACCTCATAGTTCTCCTTTTTTAAACCTTTCAAACTCATTGGCACAGTAGGTCTCAGTGTCCGTGACAGTTGAGGAGGCACACATTGCCAAAAGCATGCTATAAAGACAGTGATTATCAACCATTGCCCCACTGAACTTTGCCTTTCCATCGCCATCCAGATGGGCACACATTCAGTAAAAGGAGATAAGAAAGATACAAAGGTTTTATGAATGATTTCTTTTGATTCTTGATCTGAGTAGAGAAGCAACCGGGATGTGGAGGCAACCAATCTGTAATGCTGAGGGAATGTTCATGACCACTTCTTGTGCTCCGGCAGTCTGCCCAGGGTGATGTGCTCTATAAAATATATCATAATATTAGTATTCCTAAAAATTAATGTTGAACAATAATCTTAAATTCTGCTTTAAAATGTTAAAACTAACAAAAACTTTAGGTCGACTGTGACAATTTGATGGGACATTAGGGAGGAAGGCTAGCGGATTTTGGAATTTGAGTGTATACCAGTTCAGTGATATTCATGAAGGTTCCGGTAACTTTTCCTGGAACCTGAGAGGCCTCTGCTTAATGTTCTTGAATTGTGCTGGCATGAAACATTTCTTGCATAGGTCTGTCCCCTTTCCCCGCCTTGCACAGGTACCGGCCACAACAAAGTATGCATTAGCGCCAAGAGACAAAATAACTTTTTTTTTTTTCTGTTGGTATAAAGATAAGACTTGTCTGAAGAATATTAAACTGTGATTGCCAACAAGAAGACATCTGTGTGTAGGAAAATATCTCCTCCCGGGATCACCACATTATCTCTGCCTGGACCATTCATATTGCCAATAGATTTTTGGGGGGCAATTTATTGGCAGACTCATTCACTGGTTTGCTAATTGATTTTATGCACTGTCCGTCCTTTTCTTTTGCTTACTATGTTATTTTTTTTGTCAACATCCTCCCTGCCAACTGTGAGCAAGAACAACAGTAAAAGCCCATCTCCAGATAAGCTAAAAAAAACTACCCTTGCAGTGGGTCTACCCCCTGCACTGCAAGGGTTAAGTGCTTGTTTATGCCTGGCGGACAGAGTAAAGCACTTTTACTTACCTGATCCCCGCTTCCCCCCCGACAACGCTCACCTTACTTTTCTCTGCTCCAGTTGGTAAAATGTTCCTTTGGCGTCCTCATGTCTAATGCAGGTCTATGGAAAAAACAAGGGGCGCCTTCCCTAGTGTAGATACATTTTTATTAGACAAAACGGCAAAAGTAGAATAATACTCACCACAGAGTAGATGACAATGAGCCTTCAAAATCAAAGGTTGATCCTCATTTTAGCAAAAAAGCAAAACACAGCATATGAGAGCTGCACAGATGGTAGTTCCTGTGTCCCAGCACAGTATGCCTAGAGTCACGCGTTTCCAGGGCCACGACCCCTTCCTCAGAACCCTATGGTCTATGGAGCCTGCATTAGACGCGATGACGTCCACGCTCCTTAGCCCTCGTTCACACCTGAACGTTTTGTAGCGCGTTCTACGCTCAACGAACGCTCTACAAAACGCTCAAAAATATAAATCCCATTGTATTTAATGGTCTCGTTCCCACCTTGGCGTATTTCCGCCCGTCCCTAACGCGCTACAAAACGGCCCACGCCTGAAAAGGTACAGGTACTACTTTGGGCCGTTTTGTTGTGCGTTTCCATTGGGACACAGCCAAGTAGCCTTCGGAAACGCGCGTTTGTCGCGCAACTTTTTTACCGCGAATCACGGTAAAAAACGCGCGACAGACGCGCATATGTAATACGCCTAGGTGTGAATGAGACCTTAGACAGCCAGAGCTAGAGTTAGAAGAGGTTGTGGAGACCGGTCTAGCAGCACTGGGGGAGCGGGGCTCAGGTAAGTAAAAATAGCTATTTCCAGTCCCCGCGGCATAAATGAACATTTAACCCTTGCAGTGTGGGGAGCAGCCCTACTGCAAGGGTAGTTTATTGGTTTGCCCGAAGATGGGCTTTAAGTCACTTGGAGTCTGATTTACTTGAATGATTTGAGAAAGTTTACACAATTGTGACTATTTACTTCAATGATGCGATCATGTGCAGATGACATAAACAAGGATGTTCCTGTCAATTGACATTTAAAGGGAATCTCCACGTATGGTATTTTATTGTGTGAACATTCTCAAATAGTAAATGAGCCTTTTAGTCGCCTTTTGATGTCCACATTGCTAAAAGAGAAAATGCACAACAAAATGAAAAACATAGTATCGGCTTTCTGAGTTCCTGTGCAGGTATAACAGATGTGATGGTGTAGGCTACAGTTATCAATGATGGATAGAAAACCAGAGACTGATCACCTATTAGATGGATATCAGCAGCGTAGTCCTAACGATCAAAAATTACCTGTAATTGGGCAACATGTTTTCTCATACAATCGCTACTTAAAGTGACATTAAACCCTCAGATTTTTTTAACATAAAACAATACTGTAATGTGCGCCTTACTGTAATCCATGGTAGTTTCCCTTCTCTTTGCTGCTCTTCCTTTTAAATCCTCATATCTTCTCATGCTGGGGGAGAACTTCCCTTTGCAGCCGAGTGCCTCTTCCTGTAGTGCTGGCTCAGGTTACAAACCTATACACAGACACCATGTATCCATTCTCAGAGACAAGGCAGTCTGCTGCAAAGCAGAAGTTCTGCCCAGCATGAGAACAGATACAGATTTAAAAAGGAAGAGCAGCAAAGAGAAGGGAAACAACCATGGATTACAGTAAGGCGCACATTACAGTATTGTTTTATGTTAAAAAATCTGAGGGTTTAATGTCACTTTAAGGCCTTGTTCACACCAAGCGCGGGGCAGAGCCGAGCAGTTACAGACCGGAGCAAAACTGCGTCCAATGTATTCCAATGGTATTTTTAGCTCCAGTTCAGTTCCAGAGCAGGTAAAAAAACTGCAGCAGGCCCTATCTTACCTGCTGCCTCTCACTGACTCAAGCAGCGGCTGTCACAAGGAATGCGCGGCTCTCAGTACAGTGCGGGCTCTGCAGGAGGCGGGGCATCTGGTCAGTACCCGGACTGAGCAGGCTGAGGGACATAGAAAAAGTGGGGAGAAGCCAAGTAATAGTGGCTTAGTGCGGAGGAAGGGGAGGAATGGGGATGGTTGGGGGCAGTGCTGAAGCTAGGGGGGCATGTGCCCTGGGCGCCGCCGGCAGATTCGAAAGGGGTGGAAACTATTAATATTATTACTGGGGCGGGCTGCACCGCTCCCTCCACCAGCACTGCCACTCCTGCAGGCACACCCGCACCTATGTATGTATGTATATATGTGTGTGTGTATGTATATATATATATATATATATATTTTTAATTCATATTTGTGGTCAATGGGAATTAAAATTATGAATTTAGTGATCCATGAGGTCCGAAAGGCTAAATTTCCCGACATCTTTAAGGGTTAAAAAAGAAAAATCTGAATTTCTCTACAGGAGACAGACAGTTGTATTCACACGTGTCCAATCCATTTTGTTTATAAATATTGAAAAATAACTTCCATCAGACGCAGTTTGTTTTTACACTCTGAGATGTCACCAAATAGTGTCGCTTGTTCCCTATTGGCTGGAGAGAGGGGTGTGAACCCACCATGCCTCTGCTGATTGGCCGATCACAGCCTTGCCAGTGCTGCTGACACACGTAATGTCACATGGCGTCTCCACCACCGCTGTCTGCAGTATTGCTCAATTTCGGTTAAAAAGAAACAGAAGTGCACGGATACTCGGAAGAGATCGCCATCAGGTTCTGGCCTCCAAAGGTGACAAAAACATTTTTACATGCACAACATTCCCTGTTGACATAATGTGAGCCAGCAGATGACGCACTCGGGTACAATGATTGCAAATCAATACAAGTTCTGGAAAGTGATTATTTTTAAACTGCAATACAGAAACTTTTATAATAATTCACATTTAAAGTGCAACTGAAGCCAAAACATTTTTTGTAGTTTTGGATGGAATGGAGAGGGATTAGAATACCTGCCGGGTTTGTATGGCTTTCTATGACCCCATTAGTGAGATTCACCTGCTGTGTCCTGTTGACTGTTCTCAGTGAAAGGAAATCTCAAATTTTGAGGTGTCACCAGAACAGGAATAGACGGGAAATCTTCCAATGGGGACACTAGTCCTGGTGACAGTCAGGGATTTTCCTCTCTTTGGAGGGATCTCCTCTCCCTTCCTGTTGCGGCTATCAAACAGGAAACAAAGGGAAGTCTCCTCAATGCAACACAGAGGCTAAAAACAAGCTGACAGGGTCAGGGCTGGATTTACTCTCTCTGCTGATCCGGCCCCAAGGCCAGGTTCCTCAATACGCTCCCCCCCTTCCTCCAATGGGGACTGGCAACCAGATGGCGGGGGAGGCAGGGTTAGTTTAAATTCAATTTTTTTGTAATCACTTTTGTTTTGTTTCTTAGTTAGAAAAATCACTCCGCTCATAGTTCTCCTTTTAAGAGTTGCTCGCCACCAGTTGCCCCTCCTAACCCCTATTCTGCCTCGGCCTGAACTCTGCCCCTAACACGCACCCTCTTAAATTATCTTATGAAATGACACTGTTCAATGTTTAATTCAGAATAAAGTTACAAAAATGAATATTAACAACAACTGTTACAATATTAACATAAAGCAATGTAAACAAAAAAGGAAAATAAGTGCTTTACATCAATAGGGAAACAAGAAAGAAGCAAGTGTGGGTCTTCAGCATGCCAATCCATTAGTTGGCATGTGACGTGCAACTGTTTTTTGGGGTTACATTACTAGGGATGCGCTGATACCGGGCCCTCAGCACGTCGCATAAGTTGCCGGGACACATCCAACCTGCTGGTTACCGGGATATTAATAGCTAATGAGGCGCCCATTGATAACTAGGTAACCACTGATGCTGGTTTAGAGTCTCTCTCTCTCCTTCAATCAACAGCTTACCTGGCACTCTTCTGGGCTGAAGTCGCCCCCTTTTTTACTAGTTTAAACAAGTTGATGCAGGACAAAACGGTACAGGTGAACAGCTTGACAAAACTACAACTCCATTGATGCAATAGGCGCTCAGTCCAATTATTGTGAAGCATAGAGCTAGCCACCAACCTGAGTGCTAGGCAGGTGAGTGGTACAATATCCAACGAGGACACTGTGAGCAGTTCCTATCCATAGACTGATGTTGCACAGTGGTGAGTGTATATATGCACTGGCTGAAATTTCCACTCACCCTCACTTTATTTCCACTTGCCAAATGTGAGCAGAAATTTTGAGATATATATATATATATCTCAAAATTTCTGCTCACATTTGGCAAGTGGAAATAAAGTGAGGGTGAGTGGAAATTTCAGCCAGTGCATATATACACTCACCACTGTGCAACATCAGTCTATGGATAGGAACTGCTCACAGTGTCCTCGTTGGATATAATACAATCTTTAAAGTGACCCCAATGTTATACAAAACTTACTAAGGCTGTAAAAGAACAAAGTAAATATTCACCAGCTGCCCCCATTGCTGAATGCTGAAATAATCAGTTAAATCAAAAGAGAACATTTATTTATAACCCATAATAATGTATTATACATAGATACAGTGTATATGTATAATATATAGACATATATTGTACTGTATATTTATAAAATATAATAAAAAGCAATTTGTTTAAAAATAGTGAAATAAAAATGTTTTTCAAAAATAAATAACAATAATATAATAACATACATTGTAAATGAATATATTTTATTATGATACCCTTATGGTAAGGGTGCTGGAGTAGTGGCCTTTCCTAGACAGGCTGTATTTGCATGCAGACCACCCTAGGTAATGCCCACATGTGATGCTGAGCCTCCATGATTGAAATAATTGAAATCCAATGACTGGAAGGGGCGGGCCAGGAACAGGACTGGGGAGGAAAGATGCTGAACATCCTCCAGCCGGGAAATGAGGCGGAGCTTTGTCTGACTTGCTGCAGCTTCTGATACACAATGTGAGAAGCTCCCAGTGTGCAGTGATATCAGAGGAAGCCATTTTAGTCCAGGAGAGGAGCCGGTACAACTGTGCAGGCCTGGAGGGAAGCCCGGAGTTCACCTTTTTTTTTAGCTCTCCAGCATCTACCATTTAATAAAATATCAGTTATGGGTGGACTGGCCCTTTTAAGCACTTGGGCAGTTTCCATTGGAGCTCCCACTACCTAACTTTTCTAGCCAGTTATAGCTGAACGGCAATCATGGAGACCTTGGCTCTGATCAATGGGCTTTGACCAGTGATGCAATGTGTGTGTAATCATTACACAAAGAGTTATTCACAAAAGGGTGAAGAGTTTGGAGAAGGCCGGAGAAGTGAACAATCTAGGACAACATAGCTGATTTGGAACAATTCTCCAATTCAGCTCACTTTCCAGTTCAGCTATGTTGTCCTAGATCAGCGGTGGTGAACCTATGGCACGTGGGCAAGTGGGGCCGTTTCTGCTGCCACGCCAGCCCAGGTCCGCCGTAACGCTTCAAAGTTCACTGATGGACACGCAGACGCAGAAAAGATCTTCGGAGACGCTGTCATCTGCTGCCGCGCTGACAAGGTATGTGAGGCGCACACGCTCTAGCATTGACGCCATTACCTCAGATATAGGAGAGCATATTAGACGGCCGCCCGCTGGGGCCTTTCAGGGCCCTAGCCAGCAGCTAGCGGCCGTCTAATTAGAAAGCTGCATCTGCCCTTTGGAGCCGCAAAGCCCTCCTTAGGGACCATTTAAGGACCACCACTTTTAGATGACCTGGACACTGCACAGCCCATCCCCCCCCTCCCCACCCATATACACAACTGCAGGGCACATCTAGCCCACCTAAAAGCATTTATGGACCACCTGTAAGCTGCACAGCCCCCAAGAGCCCATACAGACAACCGCAGAGCCCATCTAAGAGCACTTATGGACCACCTGTAAGCTGCACAGCCCCCAGGAGCCCATACAGACAACTGTAGAGCCCATCTAAGAGCACTTATGGACCACCTGTAAGCTGCACAGCCCCCAAGAGACCATACAGACAAATGCAGAGGCCCACTTTAAGCACATAACTAGTTCAAACAGTGGCATGAAGTGTGTTTGTAAAAGAAATCGTCAGTATTTGGGTCGAAGTGCGGGGTTGGCACTTTGAGACACGTACGTTGGTTTAGTGATCCAGTTTGGGCACTCGGGCTCAAAAAGATTCGCCATCGCTGTCCTAGATGGTTCACTTCTCCCGCCTTCTCCAAACTCTTCACCCTTTTGTCAATAACCTTGACAGTTACATGTTAACCTCCTGAATGATCGCAGTGACTGGGAATCGATAGGCCGCCTGACACGGATACAATGACTACTCAGCATTGAAGCCGTATATATAAGTAAACATCTGCATTGTTTACTCTGAAGCATGCCGTCTAATATCCTGTCTGCTGCAGCCAGCTGCCGTGTCTCACATGTGCCCGGAGCTGCTGGTGGGGCTGAAGAGATCAGTTTAGACACACAGGAAAGTCTCGGGGCTAGGAGTAGGCGGAGGGCTGGAGAAGGAGGCAGGAAGAAAACCGGAGATCAGTAAATGAATACTGCATTAAACATTTGATTGATGTAAAATTAAGATTTCAGTTTTCCATTGATGGGGAAGATTTAGAGCCAATTTCAAATCGGCTGCAAAGTGCATGGTTGGAATACATGTATATGAAGTGTCTTACCTGCCAAAGGATGTGTAGCTCTGTTCAGGCAGTCTTGTGAGCCAGGCACTCCTTCCAGACAGAATACTTAGGTCAGTGACCTCTCTTTTCTTTGCTGTAGTTGGTCAATACCGCTTGGTCACTGAGCCACCCTTTTGGCCGGATGACTGGAGAAGAAGGGAGCTTTGCTGCACTCATAAGGCCATCACTCTACTCCCTCCTTAGCAATGGGGGCAGGAACAACCTTGGAATGGGAGCAGGGAGTACTTGAAATGGAAGGCCCATGTCACACTTGTATTTTCAGGATTTCCAAAATGTGCAGGGAGAACATTCACCTTTTCATGTGTTGCTACCTTGTCACCCAGTTCGGTGAGATGGCGAAAAGTTGGCGGCAAGAGAATGACATCTCGCTCATCTAGCCAGTGAGGGAGCGACACATGAGCATGTCTCCCCCTCTACTGTGTCCTCCATAGCAATCCTGCCCTTGGCTTATTCCCCAGGATCACAAATGTGACATCAGCCTAAGACGAAAAGCAATTCTGACCACCAGAAATCACTAAACTACTGCCCAGAGTTCTCTCTTCCACGTTAAAGCAACCCCCATGCTTTGCCCATGAAGACTCCTGCAACCCGCAGGTCAAAACTCAAAATGATTAGATCCAGAGATGCATACAGGCAGCTGACCTCACATGCAAACCTTGACTTTTGCTGAAAGTCAAGCTTGGCTCCACCCTCTCCCAGCCAGTAGAGGTTTCCTTGAGGGCCCATTCACACCACTGTGTTAACGCATGCAGGGGTGTATGATATTTGTGCCATTCACTGTAAGGAAAGAGGAGTAAATGTAAACCAGAAGAGCCATTGATGGCAGAGAGAAAGGCAAAGGTGCATTGCAGCAATGCAATAATTATATATCCCTTAGTGTCGGTGTGGGAAGGGGGGGGGGACGGGGGGCTAATGTGCGCATTGGCTGGAGATGAATGAAATGTATATATATAACAACAATGTAATCTTATTTGTGTATCACTCAGCTGTAGGTCCTCAAATCATCTCTGAATTGGTGCCGACATGGTCCTTGTGTGTGTTGTAAAGTAGTCACCGCTCCAAGCTCGCTCCCGGGATGGATTACAATCTCAATGCATATTATTAAACTAAACATGAGATTGTAGTCCATCACGGGAGCAAGCTTGGAGAGGCGACTACTTCACAACACACACGGGGACCATGGGGAACAAAAGTAGCCCATAGTTCTCCTTTAAGGTTTTACTCCTGAGTTTAGTGTCACTTTAATAAAAAGTAAGTTCTGTAAGGACCCTTTGAAAGGGTCCTTACAGAAATTAGACTTCCAGATCTTAGAGCTCTGCTGCTCTTCCATCCGTATAGATGAGCGTTACTATAGCGATATATTTAATTTCCTGTCTCCTGGACACAACATCAGCAGCACGCACAGCCTCCCTCTCTGCTCGCAGCCATCCATTCATCCTCCCGTCTCTCAGCTCTCTTCAATCACGGCTAATGAAAGGTTCTGTCCCCGCTCATTTCCAGCGCCAGGTGTTGGCTTAATTGTGACGTTCTGGTTTTCTGTGTCTTGCTGGCACGTCCTAATTTCCATTTACAACATGGAATATATGAAAATATAAAGTAGGGATGCAGCAGCCCAGAACAGCGGAGAGGGGTGAGGTTGTCCACGGCGTAGGGGCCCCAGGTCTTTATATAACTGTCAGCTGTGTCAGTCCACGTACTGCTCTCGTGACAGGTTGCCTTTAACACAGATAGATGCTCATCCAGCAGCGCGATGACCTTTTACCTTCGCCGCTCCTAGATAAGACACTGCTCATTCCGCATCAAACCTCTGCTCTGTAGAAGGGAATTCTCAGAGCTAATAGAAATAGAAGATCAAAATGTAAAGCCACCAATGATTACCTATCAGAACTGTTCTTACCATGAGAAAGGAAATAATATGCAGCCTGAGTGCCAGTCTGTGCCCACCTTCCCCATGGCATGTCCAATTTATAGGGCGACAGCTTCATCTGTTTTTTGGGGAATTCTTTTCCCTGGTTCAGGTCTATCAGCTCTGACATGATGGGGTGGAGGAGCAACCACACAGGAGAAGAGATATGAAATATTGCGCATGGTCCTAGCAGTTAAAGGCATGAAAACACTCTAAAAAAAGACTCCATGTAGATAGAGAAATAGATCAAGCCAAGTGAATGGGATATCTCTGTCTCTCTCTCTCATCTAAACTCCCAGCTGTATTCAGCCACTGTCCCATTGATCTATATATTTGTTTTCACCCCCAGAAATTATACCACAGTGTTAAGCTGCCCGCACACCTTACAATTTATCTGCAGATTTTCTGTGGTCAGATGGGAAAAGTGCAACAGATTGGCCCAGGTGGACATTACTCCATCCACACAGTTAAGTGTAGATGGAGGAATCTGTTGCACCTTTTCCATCTGACCCTAGAAAGTCTGCAGATAAATTGTAAGGTGTGTGGGCAGCTTTATGTTGTGAGGATATTTAACCCCAGAGGCATGCACACAGGGTGTGCCGGGTGTGCCCGGGCACACCCTAATCAACCAAGGTTGACACTGCAACAGCAGGCGCTGTGTTTTTAGTCACTGAGCCAGTGGAGAGATCACAAAGATCTCTCTGTGATCGACTCAGTGATACAAAGCACAGCAGCACTTGCCACTTCCATTCCTTACAGCCGCAGTACTCGTCCCTGGCAAGGAGTGTGGCTGCAGCTATCCCTCCAATCGCATGACCAGCTGCCAGGCTCCTTGCTTCATTACTGTACCCCTGCTGGAAGGGGTAAGGGACTATGGTGTCTGGGTCCTACTACGGGTACAAAAAACAAACAGCACACACATATATGGTATCCCCATGCATGTTAAGAGAGAGAGCATTGATTTTGGGGGTGTTTTTTTGGTGGTGGATCATGTTAATGGCAAGAAATATACAGCTAAAGTTAAAAAAATAAATATATATCTATATATATTTCCTGACACCGTACATGGCAGCATACAATAGGTATGGCTCCTCCCACAGCACAATCACAGGAAATTGTTTACTTACCTATCGGTAATTTTCCTTTCCTGATACCAGTTCATGGCAGCATACAATGGGTATGGCTCCGCCCCCAGCCCAATCACAGGACCAGTTATACTACAAATTAAAGCCCGCCTCCCAAGGCCACCATTCTCGTAACAAGTACTCAATGCGAAAGTCATGGGAGGGTCCTGTATGCTGCCATGTACTGGCATCAGGAAAGGAAAATTACCGATAGGTAAGTATACAATTTTACGTTTTACATACATGCCGCATACAGGACCCTCCCATGACTTTCGCATTGAGTACTTGTTACGAGAATGGTGGCCTTGGGAGGCGGGCTTTAATTTATAGTATAACTGGTCCTGTGATTGGGCTGGGGGCGGAGCCATACCCATTGTATGCTGCCATGTACTGGTATCGGGAAAGGAAAATTACCGATAGGTAAGTATACAATTTTCCGTTATATATCTCATATATAAATCATTTTTTTAACTATTATGGGCCAGTTTTCCTTTGATTGCCACCAAATGAGGGTCCAATTTTTGTCCTGGAAAAAATAAAACCAGGTATAACTTTCCTGGAAACACCAAATAGTTACACAAAGATATGAACAGTTTTGCCAACACATGACAAAGTTGCAAAACCGGGTTTTGGGCGTTATGGTTTGTTTTACCCTAAGGGGTTTAAGTACAAATACAGGTTCCTTTAATGGAAGTCTAAATGAATCCAGTCACAAGCCTCTAAAAATAAGCAAGAAGCTTCCTTTTACCTTGGAGCCAAATCCGCCTTAATTTGTGTCTCACACGCTCCCCCCGCCCCATCCCAGACACTGTAGCTCACAGTGGGAGAGTTTCAGAGGCAGTGCTGTCAATCCAGAAAGCAGTGGGCGGGGCTAGATGTGACCAGATGCTGATTGACAAGCTACAGACTTGTGAATCAGTAGTGATGATGCTAGTAGCCACGCCCCCTGGAACATCTTCCACTCTAAGTAGGTGTTCTATCAAAGTTTGTGACCGCGTTAGAATGTGTGACCGGTGACGTGGTCACACATTCTAACGTAATCACGCCCATATTTTCCGGGGTTAAAATATGTGACCGTCCAAAGGTGAAGAATTCAATGGGTTCTCAGCTGTTCCAGGGCAGATCGGCACCACAGATCGTATGTGCAGGAGAACCGATCTTCCCTGGAACAGCTGATCGGTCCTGAAATGTCACTTCTGTCCGACTTTGTGGAATGTGAGATCGCAGTCACAAAGTCGGATAGAAGTGACATTTCAGGACCGATCAGCTGTTCCAGGGCAGATCGGTTCTCCTGCACATACCATCTGCCCTGGAACAGTTGAGAAAGCGTTGGAATTCTACACCTTTTGCCGGGCACCGGTCACGTATGTTAACCCCGAAAAAAATGGGCGTGATTACGTTAGAATGTGTGACCACGTGACCGGTCACACATTCCAACCCAGTCACAATCTTTGATAGAACAGGCGCTGCTTGAGCGTGACAACCCTGCTGTGAATTAAGGAGCAGTGCAGCATTGTTGCCACCCCATTACAGGAAGCTGCATGTATTATTGTGTTCTTGGTTTACTTGTCCCCAGCCACCAATCAACATCAGACTTGCCCTAAATATTTAAAACCGATTGGTGACTGTGGGAAAATCATTTTATTAGTGTGTGTTGACACACAAGACTGTAAGGGCCCATCTGCACCGATGCAATGATCATGATAATGGCAGTTCATTGCCCAACCCCTCTCCCCCCCGTCACCCTGGACGCAATAAGCGGCAAATAAGATCAAAGAACATTTAAACTGTGATTAACTTAATGAAAGGAGGGAAATGACGCAGATTTGCGTTTCCACGGTTACCTGTATGAGGCGGACAGGACACAGGAAATTAAAATCTGTTGTTATCACATTGTGTTCTCTTCTTAGACAGGAGCGGGGAGGCGGCAAAGGAAATAAAGCGATGGGGATATCACAAAGAGTCAATATTTTGCCGCACATAATATACAGAGACACGTTTGCTGTATGCGGCTGTCTGTTGGGTGATATAATATAATAAGGGAGGTGTTCTACGACACAAACATATTCTCACAACCTTTCAGGTCATCCTTCTACCTCTTCCCTTCCTGTAGGTGTGTTCAGCGCTGTGCAATGATATAGAGCGCCCTGAAGTTTAATCTGCTTATATTTTGACCTCCCTGGTTCCCTTCTCAACGATATGCCAATGAAATGAAATATGTTTATTAATTATTTAAGTTAAATTATTTATGTATTTTTATTATTAAATAAAACTTTTATTTTCATTAAATTCCTTATTTTAGACCCAGCGATTGTCTTATCTGCAATGCAACCTATAATTTGCCATTTCTGGTTCCTCTCTGATCAAAAAAGCTAATGACCATTTTTAAATTGCCATTTTGTATTACATTCCTTAGAGTTATCCCAGTGATGGGGCTGAAGGAAAGGGAGAGAAAGAGAGAGACCCTCTTTTCTCCTTCCCTTCCCTCTCCCCTTCTCTCTCCTCTCCTCCCTTCTCTCCCCTCTTCTTTCTATCCCCTCCTCTCCCCTCTTCTTTCTATCCCCTTCTCTCCTCTCTTCCCTTCTCGCCGCTTCCCTTCTCTCTCCCCTTTCCCCTTCCCTTCTCTCTCCTTTCCTCCCTTCTCTCTCCTCTTCTTTCTATCCCCTTCTCTTCTCTCTTCCCTTCTCTCAGGTCCCCTATTCCCTTCTCTCTCCCCCCTACCCTTCTCGTCGCTTCCCTTCTCTCTCCCCTTTCCTTTTCCCTCTCCCCTTTCCCTTCTCTCTCCCCCCTACCCTTCTCGCCGCTTCCCTTCTCTCTCCCCTTTCCCCTTCCCTTCTCTCTCGCTTCTTCCCTTCTCTCTCCTCGCCGCTTCCCTTCTCTCTCCTCGCCGCTTCCCTTCTCTCTCCTCGCCGCTTCCCTTCTCTCCTCTCGCCGCTTCCCTTCTCTCCCCTCGCCCCTCGCCGCTTCCCTTCTCTCCTCTCGCCGCTTCCCTTCTCTCTCCTCGCCGCTTCCCTTCTCTCTCCCCTTTCCCCCTCCCCTCTTTCCTTCTCTTCTCACCCCTTCTCTTCTCACCCCTCCTCTTCTCTCCCCTCCCATACTAGTATCGGTGCAGATACCGAGTATTTGTGTGACTAATCTTACTCACCTAAATGCTCCCAATGCCTATCCCACTACCGGAACTTCAGGAAGCTGGGTGGCGTGTCACTACACACCGCCCGGCTTCCCGATTGGCCAGGAAGCCGGCTCTATGCTCCCTCACCATTTGGCGACGTCACTTGACGGGGGAGCATGAAGCCGACATCCCGGCTAATCAAGAATCCTGGGTGGCGAGTCACTACACGCCGCCTGGCTTCCTTAATGGGACTTCCGGTATAGATATTGGCGTGTACCGGAAACATATTGGTAATCTATACCGAAAAAAACGGTATCAGTAGATGGATAGATCATCGATTTATTTATGTATAAATAATACAGACGAGTTATAAAGTTCGCTGTCCTCTCTGTGGACTCGTTTGATATATTTGTTGCATAGTCACCGCCTCCATCCCTCCTCTGATCCCGTGTAACGTTTCCTTTTACTTTATCGCTTTTATCTTTTCATTAATGTAGCCGAATCTTTCTTGCAGATGTCCTGAATGACGCAATCTTCGACGAGGATCACGACGAGATGGTGATCGTGAAAGACATTGACATGTTTTCCATGTGCGAGCACCACTTAGTCCCCTTCATCGGAAAGGTAATTCCAGCGATCTCTCCGCTGTCTTCCATTGTTTTGTCTGACAGACGCGTTCGGCGTTTCCGAGTAGAGAAATTCTCCGTAATTGCGCTGCCCTTCCAGGTTGCAGGGTGTCCTCTTGTTATAATACTGAGAAGTGGAATCCGTTCATTGGAATAAACAAACCGAAAAGGACACAGGACGGTGTTTGCCAGTGCAGTGGGGCCATTGAAAGGATTAGTCAGAGAGTCCCTTGGCCCCAAAGACCTAACACCAGATAGATACAAAGACTCAGATTTATACATCATTTGTGTTTTTTAATGCCGGATTTGACTTGTGTCATCCTCTTGCAGTCCTTGTGCAGCAGAGCTCAAGCTGGAATAGGGAGAGGCAGCATAAGGAGTCAATTAGTTGTGCTGCAGTGCTACTGATCTAAGAAATAACATGCTGATGGGAGGAGAGAGCAGAATGACAGTGAGATGAGCTCATCAGTATCAGTCATAGGCTTGGTTGGGGAGGGGAGACCTGTAAGGGCTTGTTCACACCAAATCTGCATGAGTTTATGCACGCGCAGTGCAATGTGTTATACCGTGTTTTTGACGCGTTCCGGGCCGTTTTTTTTAGTTTAAAATGGGCTTTCAGGGCGTTTCCATGCGCTTGCATGCATTCCAGAGCAGGTAAAATAGGGCTTGCTGCAGGTTTTTTTTTTTCTTTTACATGCTCTGGAACTGAACGCTGCGGTGTGAACTAGAGCCCAAAATACCATTGGAATACATTGGACGCAGTTTTGATCCGATCTGTAACTGCTCTGTTTCTAGAACGCGCTTGGTGTGAACAAGCCCTTAGTGTTACTGATCTGCAGCAGAGAAGAATCGGGTATTCTACCCTGCCAGCAGGCCCGGATTTCCCACAAGGCCACCGAGGCCCGGCCTCGGGGCGGCAGCGCTGACCTTGTGGGGAAGTTGCGGGCGCCGGTGTAAGGTGTCCGCCGCCGTCCAATCACGAGTGGTCGCTCCCGTATAGGTATTTAGCGGTGGGCCTGGAGGTCAGCTTTAATCTTGATGTCGTACAAGAGAGACAGTCCAGGGAGGTGCTGTGGAAGGGTGAAGCAGGCGTGGTCTCCTGCAAGTAGATGTGACCAATAATTTGTTTTCTCCTCATTGTATTTATTATGATAAAGCCCAACTCTGGACTTTGTTTGATTCATGTATTGCTATGTGCATATAAAAATACAAAAACTTCTCCCCTTCAGTCCTGT
Source organism: Nanorana parkeri (assembly GCF_000935625.1). NCBI lineage: Eukaryota > Metazoa > Chordata > Amphibia > Anura > Dicroglossidae > Nanorana > Nanorana parkeri. Next base: position 1,156,270 of record NW_017306660.1, read on the forward strand.
ACTGGCTTGTTAGATATTGGATTACACAAAGGCAATGAGACATATACCGCTAGCAGACACACATGTTCAATCCGGAGCAAACATTAACCGGTGCCCGTCCAGTGCTGGGCATTCTCATTGTATGTCCAGCATTCTCTGCAGACACAGTATCATGGAATACCTTGCCGGGCGGCAAGGTATTCCTGCCGCCCAGCTTCTCGATTGCCTGGGAAGCCGACTCGATGCTGATTGGCTGGGAAGCCCGGTTTGCCGGCCAATCACAATGAAGCCAGCCAAAAAGGAAGCCGGGCAGCATGTCATTACCCGCCGCCCGGCTTCCTGATTGCCTGGGAAGCCGGCTCCATGCCAGCGGAAGCACCGGTACTTGGTATCGGTGAGTACCAAAAGCAAAATAAAATCGGTACTCGTATCCGATACGAGAAACTTGTATCGGTTTATCTCTAATCACCTTCATAACACATGGGGGTGTTCTGTTGTCCACATTGGACATCTGGGCAGGGATGATGACACTGGTTAGGATTTTAGTGCAGCGGAGACAGTGTTGTCAGCACACTGCAGAAAGTTAGGAGCTCACTGGATTTCTGGCCGATCAGCAGGTATTTTTCTGTACATGTGGAAATGAGCGTACTGTATATTGTAGAGATGTACTGAATGTGTGGTTGTTTTATTTTGCCCCGACACACACACTTAATACAGTTGAGGAAATATGGAAACGTAAACGTGACAGTAAAAGTTTATTTTACATAAATGTTACTCTATTAATACTTTTCCGGTAAAGGTTGCTCTGTGTGTACAAGACCTTAGGGGTTTCTATCGAGCCCTTTACATCTGTGACTGTTCCTGCTCCTCTGTAATTATTTGCATTCACCCTCTGCCCCCCCTCTCCGCAGGTGCACATAGGTTATCTACCGAACAAACAAGTGCTCGGGCTGAGCAAGCTGGCCAGGTAAGTGCAGATTGCGTTTTATATTCATTTTATTTAAACAATTAATCAGGCCGGTGAAAGGGCTTCTGGGACGTGACGGCGGGCAGTTATATGGAAGCCGTTTGACATCATCTATTCATCAAAGGCGCACGGAGAGCTTCTGTGTAAATAATGAGTAATGATAGCGCACATTGCAGGGAAATGGGATTTAGAATGAGTTGACATTGATTTTACACGGCACAACAAGGGGGGGCCAGCTAATTATCGGCAATGGCTTTCATGTCGCTCAAACCGCCAGTTCTGGCGGCGTCCATAATTCGGGAGAGGCACACACATATTGAACAGGCAGGATGGAAGATACAATTGTATACATTGTTGCTAGTATGTGAATCTCTTATGGCTGTTGCTGTTGTCTGGTAGATGAGGTCAGCATACTCTGGGGGGGAAAGCGTGGGGAACCCCGGACACAGATTTAAGGGCAGGGGAAACCCCAGAGGAGGGGGGACCCCAGACTGCTATCACACTTTGGGGGAGTGGTGTATTGCCGGAACACATGTTTATGTTGCAGATTGACCTGCATTGCAATTAAGTGTACTTCTGCAGTGAAATATGGGAATGCTTGTTACTGTTGTAAAGGCATTAAAATTATTTTGCACCTACAAACAAAGGTAGGGCTGGTTGAATGCTTCTGCAAGACAATAAACATATATACACATGTATCATTTAGGTTTTTTTCCCCACAAGGTGCATGCATGTGTAAAATATATATATATATATATACACACACATTTCTTATAGCCCTGTGGGGGTCCCTGGTTCAAATCCAGGACATTATATGAATGGAGCTTGCATGTTCTCCCTGTGAAGGATCCTCCATTTTCTTCCCACACTCCAAGTCATGCTAGTAGGTTATTTGGCTGCTGTCTGAATTAGCTGTAGTATGTATGTATGTATGTGAGGTAGAGACCTTAGCATGTAGGCTCCCTGAGGGCAAAAACTGATGTGAACAGCTTAGTATATAAAGCACCGTGTAAATTGGTGGTGCTCTATATATAAAAAATAAAATCATCATCTAACCCCCTTTTAAAAACTTAAGCTGTAGTTCCACCTTAAATGTTTATTTTACAGTCTAAGTAAAGACTGTATATAAATAATTCAGACATCATCAGTAATTTAAACTTACAAACATTTAACAAAAAGTAGCCAAAAACTATAGTCGTCCCCCTTTAAGGAATTGTTTTGCATTACCCGGAGACCTTTTTATCCTGCATGAATTTCCATGTAACCGGTGTGATCCCTAAACCAACATGAAGGTTCATAGAAGATTATTTGCTTGGGATTTGGAATTTATCTACCCCTAGCATTTAGAAGACGCACAGCACTGACTTTTTCCAATTAAATTTGACATTTAATAGGAGCAGAAGCTCGCGGCCATAGGACCGGCAGCCGTATGTTATGAGGATTAAACAAAAAATTCCTCTTTTTACTCAAACTGTATAAAATGTTTGGCAATGGGTATTGATCGGTTCAATAAAGAGTTCTGAAGAAAGTAGTGAAAATATACAAATTATGATTTTAAACCTGCTAGTGGGGAAAAAAAAGATTAATACGGCGAAGGGTAAAATGTAGTAACCCAAATCAACCAATGAATGATTAGTTCTGAAGGAAGGTCAGATATGATTGGATGTTATAGGTTGTGTTGCTTTTTTCTTCTGTTGTATTAAAGGGTTAGTCAACCCAAGAGTGGTATTTCTGTGTAAACCGCCCCGACGGTCTCTTCTACCTCTTGATTTTTATTTTTTTTGGGCGAGATCTCTACACTGAGGTCTACGCACCTTATGTGCCCATTATGAGGGGCTCCCGGCATCCCTGTGCCTAGTTTCCCATCTGTACACCTGCTGTGCCCATTATGAGGGGCTCCCACAATTCCTACACTGAGTTTCCGGGTGTGGACACCTGTAGTTCCCATTATGAGGGGCTCCCACCATCCCTGTGCTGAGTTTCTGGGTGTGGAGACCTATAGTGCCCATTATGAGGGGATCCCACCATCCCTGGGCTGAGTTCCTGTGTCTGTACACCTGCTGTGTCCATTATGAGGGGTTCCCACAATTGCTGCACTGAGTTTCCGGGTCTGGACACCTATAGTGCCCATTATGAGGAGCTTCGACCATCATTGTTCTGGGTTCCCGGGTCTGTACACCTACTTTGCCCATTATGAGGAGCTCCACCATCTCTGCTGGCGTTTTACTTCTTTTACATGATGGAAAATGTAACGGGAGGAGCTGGAACACAGAGGCAGGGACAGAGACTCTTCTGCAAACAAAAGCTAAAAATCCTTTAGTTCTGCTTCGATCGCTGCAGAGGTTGGGTGGGAGAACATGTGAAGAATGAATTTATCCTGTAAATATGTAACTTCAGCAGCCTCGGTGACCACCATAGATTCAGAAACATCAGGGTTCAGTAAAGAGAGGGATTCAGATTACATGGCATGCTGGGACTTGTGGTTTCTGGAACCCCAGGGTAGCTGTACTTTCGATGAAACGCAGACTGTATGTACAATGCTTCAGTCCTTGGTGACTGACGTGTTTAATCCTCCATATCCCGGCTTACCATGACTAGGATTCTTCCCTGCTGCTTCCTGACATCTCTGTAACTCCTTCTCCAATCACAGACGCACATAGGAAAGTCACATAAAGAGCACCGGTGTGCAGGACCCCATACCGGCAGAGCTTAATTTAATAAGCTGACATCCTATTGGCTGGTCGTGGCTTGGCCCTATTAAAGTGTACCTGTCATAGGTTGCACATGAGCAATCTTATGATAAATAAATGAAGCCATATGCCATTTTTTCCAAATTCTGTGTGGTGGTCCAGGAGCTCCTAAAATTGGGCGCACTTTTCTTTTCCTGGGTGCAAAGATCCAGAGTAACTTCATTCCATTGCAGCACTCCATTAAGATTTTGCAAAAGTAGCCAACGCGTTCTGAGGTCAAAAGCTTCTTGTTTATTAGCGATGTATAGACGATTTACGTAAACATGACCTTTTTTCCCCATTATATCATTTCATTAACTTTTTTATAATTAAATAATGTTTCTTTGGGCCAGAATCTTTGCGTGCGATTCCCCAAGATTTTATTTCTGGATCCACCTTAAAGCCAAACTCTGGGTTGGAAGACAAAAAAAAAAACCCTTGCAGTGGGGAAAGGGTTAACTTTAGAGGAGAGATGAAGAGGTTGTACTACTTACCTTACCCCCATCCGGCAGGATCTAGGCCAGTGGTGGCAAACCTTGGCACTCCAGCTGTTTTGGAACTACAAGTCCCATGAGGCATTGCAAGGCTCTGACAGCCACAGACATAACCCCCAGAGGCAGATGCATGTTGGGATTTGTAGTTTTGGCACAGCTGGAGTGCCAAGGTTCGCCACCACTGCTCTAGGCGCTCTCCTTCCTGGTGCTGTGGGCGGTCCCTAGGCGTTAATGTACAATATAAGGGAGCATCTTAGAGAGGAAGCTTTGCCGGACCGGTCACACAGGTGGAGGGAGCTTGCTAGGCGTGAGGAGTAAGGTAAATATTACCCTTTATTCCTCTACCCCTAGGCAAAAATGAGCATTTAACCCTTGAAGTGTGTGGGGGGGGTGGGCCCCACTGCAAAATGAAAATAAACTAATTCTGGGGATCCAGCACCACCTACCTACCCTCTCAAACACTTGTCATAGCCTTCAACACATAGTCATCATCCAGGGCCCTCCCAGTCTGGCCCATACCCCTATCATCCTGCTAACCCCCGGGGCTCCTCACCAGCCAATACAGCACCCTGGCTGCAGAGTGGAGCTGCACACTGAACAATTTGGAAGAGAATAAGGTACAATCAAGAACCCATGACAAGTTCTATTAAAATAAAAAAACAACCTCAAAACCAATTTTCACATTGGGCAAATAGTAGAGAGAGAGAGAAGCCATTGTAAATAGTTTTATGTAAATCCTATGCAAATATATAAAAAATGCCCTTTAGCTCGCTTACATGGTAACTTAAAAAGTAATAAGATGTTAAAAATGTCAAATATTTATCTTTGTAGAAGAGATGTGTACTTTTCCTGAGCTGATCTTGACTAGATAAAATCTGAAATCAGGCTGGTGGTGGGCGTGTATGCTCTGTAAGATGATGGATGGGCTCAGGGTTACATAGGGGGGGTTTATAGGATGGAGAGAGCTCCGGGTGGGTGGGCGATGCCCACTAGGAGTCCAATATAAAAAGACAGGAGGCGGGGCAGTGAGTCTCAGGAATCATTGTAGAGTGGCGTGATGCTTTGCAGCCATACGACGTGGGAGGCTTCAATTACTTTGCCACTAAATGTATTATATATCCGGTTATAAATCCGGTTGTCAGTGTAGCAAAGTAACGGCAATCATTATTTTTCTTTTAGGATTGTGGAGATCTACAGCAGAAGACTGCAAGGTAAGCAGTGATGGGGTACAATGACATCATAGATCACCTCCTGTGAGTTACCTTATAGTTATAAAAGGTTGTTACACTGTATCCTGGAGGGAGATGTTGGCTCTCATTGACTCCACATAGGTCACGGTGACTCTATGGTGGATCATCTCGGGGCGCCCGGTACGTAGAAAAGGTCGGGATGGGTCTTATTGCCCTTTTATGAGGATATTCATTGTTCTGACAGCTGCACTTTATGAACATACGAGGTGACATTAGACAAAGGTGACGGGTCACAATGGAGTTTATTTCTGGATTCAAGCTGCTGCATGTCAGATAAAAGAAATGCAAACTGTTATTTTTCATTCATGGTTTCCTGTCCGACGGGTTTGATAACCAAAGGCTGAAATATGCAAAATTTTACGTATCGGATGCAAAACGGAGATCTCAGAGGGTAGGATGACATACAACTGCTGCTAAAAACAGGAGGGGGTTGCAGGGGGCACTGCATTGTGATCCCATGCTTCTACACCACCGCTTACAGCTACTGACCCTCCCATTTCTTACAGCTACTGACCCTCCCATTTCTTACAGTATCAATTTTATA
>NW_017306660.1:1163278-1164899 GCF_000935625.1 Nanorana parkeri
CCCCCCCGCATAATGATACGAGTATAATTATTATGTCATATTATTATGCATGCTGCATAGCTTTTAGTGCAATTTGTGTGCTGAGTGAAGTGCACTTATGTATCGCAGGTTCCGGTTTTTAGCTTTTCAGAACCAAATGTGCAATGCTTGGGACGAATTTAGCATTACACGAACTGCAAACCTAAATTCTACAAGCAGAGCTGCATGAAAGGGTAGCTGCGAGAATAGACGCCTCCAATCATTCCTGTATAAAGCCGATTGGAGGATCGGGATTGGTATAAGCAGAAGTGGAAGCCTCAGAGCTCTGGAGTCTATGGAAGGACAATAATGACATTTAATCGTTCTTTCCGTATTTTCTGCAGTCCAGGAACGCCTTACCAAACAGATCGCCATCGCAATTACAGAAGCCTTAAAGCCCGCCGGTGTGGGAGTCGTCATAGAAGCTACGTAAGTGCAACTTCAGCTATTTTGCAGACCTGTGTAGTAAAATCTTGTGAGCTCAACAGTCATAGACACAGCAAGTGATGACATCACCCAGTCTAAAATAAGGTATCAAAAAAGGAAAGGAAGAGTTGGGGTTTTTTAGGCAATCCAATGACAACTCCAGAGAAATAGTGGATCATATAAAATTGAGTTTTAATGTTGATATTGATTAAAAAAGAGCTAGTATATGGTATAAAAACAAACAGTCAGCTGGTCAGATTGCTCCCTATGTGCTCACTCCATTCAACCTACCATTATAGATGTATATGGTAGACATTTAGTCAAAACAGTATAATGGGTAATAAAGACATAAACCAATTACGATTTCAGCATTGGAAAATCATACAGTATATAATGGTTGATGGTGACAGAGCAATTTATTCAACGTTTCGCGCACACAGGCGCTTCTTCAGGAGAAGGGAAAATCAATATCACAAGCTGACACGTATGCATTCCAGCAAGTCCACCCGGGCATCACATCCCCATAGTCCCTCCTAGTGATGACAGGGACGGAGCAGGGGCCAATCCCCAATATTGAGCAGGGAGTAGGAGGCAGGCAGAGCAATGGCATATAAAGGTTTTCAGACTGTCGGATTGCTGAACCGCCAAAAAGAACAGAGAGAGCGGGCAAGCACGCCCGTCCCCTCCGTCACTGCAAACAGCCTCCTCCAAGTACTTCCAGACCACACATAGGGAGCAATCTGACCAGCTGACTGTTTTTATACCATATGCCAGCTCTTTTTTAAGCAATATCAAAACTCAATTTTATATGATCCACTATCTCTCTGGAGTTGTCATTGGATTGCCTAAAAAACCCCAACTTTTCCTTTACTTTTTTTAATACCTCCTGTCACAGGGGTAAGGCTCCTATAACACAGACCCAGGCAAACCTTCATCAAACGAGTCAAAAATAAGGAGTGAAACGGAAACCAACTGGTTTTATTAAAGACATTCTTTAACATGTTTATTTGGGGGTGCTGGGGGTAAAGGAAACCATGGAAGGCAAAATATAAAAGATTAGGCTGTGGTCATGGCACCCTCCAGTGTCAGGAAATCATTGTTGTGGGACTACCCCTCCTAACTATCAAAGAGCCGTCATCATGGTACCCCCAAGTGTCAGCAAGCCATTGTCTTAGAA
>NW_017306660.1:1165021-1175578 GCF_000935625.1 Nanorana parkeri
TGTCCCCCACAAATGGTAGCAAACCATTATTGTGGCTTTGAAACAATATGAGACTGAATGGGGCTCCACAAATGCTAAGAGGGTATAGTTACCACAAGAGCCTGGAAGACTGCATAATTGGTAACCTGGGGACCCAACAAATTATTGTGGTGTCCTCACCTAATTGCGAATGGTATTTCAAGGAATAAGGGTACAAGTAAAAGTATAGGGCCTTGTTCTAGATGAGCCCTAGTCTACAGTTTACTATATGGGTTTGATGTTTTTCCAAGCCGGAGTATGAGTGGTGATAATTGCCAATTCCAAATTATCGATACAGTTTGTTTTTTTTGTCATGTGGCAATTTTTCTAAAACAATACAGACTAATGATTTTAGGACAGCGGTGGAGCCCCAGGGCCCAGTTGCAGCTGCCCCTGCTAGTTCTGCCACTCACTCCAAGCTGTATAAGAACTACAAAACTCAGCAATACATTATACAGCAATGCCAAATGGTATGGTAGCTCGAATAACATTTAGTTATTCATTTTTCACGTATACACACTCACAGTGGGTGTACATTCCAGTGCCTGGTAGCCGTTAGCTTGCTTATTGGCGCAGTTCATTTTCTATATTTTATTAATGCCAAATGGTAACCAGCTATAGATCCCAGTGATGCATTATACAGCAATGCAGAATGGCATTTTCATGTGTACTACAGATGCACCGATACCGATACTAGTATCAGTGTCGATACCAAGTATTTGGGTGAGTACTCGCCCAAATGCCCCCGATACTCCCCCCCATACCGGAACTTCCGGTCAAAGGGAGACTTCCTCTGACCAGCAGTGCCGCGAGGGAACATGGAGCCGACTTCCTGGCCAATCAGGAAGCCGGGCGGTGCGTAATGACTCGCCATGCGGCTTCCTGATTGGCTGGAAAGGCGGCATGCTGATTGACCGGGAAGCCGGCTTTGAGCCAATCAGCATCCAGCCGGCCAAACAGCATGAAGCCAGCTTCCCGGGCAATCAAGAAGCCAGGCGACGGGTAATGACACGCCACCTGGCTTCCTGATTGCCTGGGAAGCCGGCTCCATGCTACCAGAAGTACTGGTATCGGTACTCTGTATCGGCGAGTACCAAAGGATAAAAACTGGTATCTGTGCATTCCTAATGAATACCAGTACTTGTGAAAATGCTCAGTATCGGCACGGATACCGGTATTGGTGTCGGTGTATCCCTAGAAATAGCTTTACTATTTGGCTCCATCTAGTGGCAGGAACGCAGTGTGAACGGCATTCAGCCAGCGTATTGCTGTGCGGATGATTTATATAAAATGATCTCCGATGTAATACCATTATGCTGTAGTATTCACCATGTTCCTGTTGTAACTTACATGTTTTGTTTTTTGTCTTGTCCAGTCACATGTGCATGGTAATGAGAGGGGTCCAGAAAATGAACAGCAAGACCGTAACGAGCACCATGCTTGGCGTCTTCAGGGAGGACCCAAAAACCAGAGAAGAGTTCCTGACCCTCATTAAAAACTGATTCCAGTGCCAAACCCCATGACGTGTACCTTAGAGCTTGTGCTGCTGGCCGGTTCTGTTCGTCCGTGTCTGGTTGTATCATCTTGTCTATATCCACCGTTTACATGACGTCTCGGAGAAACCCCTTTCACAGAGTCCGCTCCCTGGCGATGATACCAGTATTCATATTTGTGAGATGTATTACCAAGGGGAGCCCTGGGTGGCTTCTGACCTATACACAATACTGACCACACAGGAGCTTTGAAGTTTACAAATTATAGGAAAAAAAAAAATGATCGGTCCAATGAAAAGATACAATAAAGAAAGCGCAGCTTTAGCTGCAATATTTACATTCAATCTAGAGATTTCCCCCGCAGTACTTCTTAGCCGCCACTAGATGTCCTCAGTCTGATGGCCAGCATCATTTAACATTTCTTCCTCTGAGCCCAGAATGTTCCAGACCAGCCCCCAGCCTCTAAAAAGAGAAGCAGCATAGTGAAGAGCTTATCTGTGTTGCTCTGCTCTCTCCTCCCATTAGCATGTTTCTTGTCAGCACATGAACTACTTGGCTTCTTGTGCTGCTTCTTCCTCTTCCATTCCAGCCCTGCTGTATAGGAGCTGCCAAAGGCTTTTCAAAATCCAGGTACTTGCATTTAAAGACACATTAAAGGATTGCAGAGCTGCATTAATTTGGGTCTTCAGACTGGAGTTAAGCTTTAAATAAGCATGTCCTTTGTTCACATGCACTGGGCATTTTGCCATTACATCACTGGACTAATCATATGGTTACAATGAAGGCAGATCCCTCTACCTAGCACTCATTCTGAAACATTCCTCCATGCCCGCTGCAATAGTCTATTTCAAGATCTGCAATACAGAAGCAGGCGAGAATCTGAAAGTTTGCTGAAATACTTCCCATAGAGATAGATGACCAGTGAAGGGTTAACGTTGCCCTTGGAGTCCGAAAATGTGGGCCAGTTGCAAGGATCCTGCCCCTCAGGCAACCTGCCAGAGACGTGGCCTCCTCTCTAGATGATGGAGACCCAGTTACATGGCAGCTCCTAGTACAGGTGCATGGAGGCAAGGCACAGGTCAGCCAATCAAACTGTGCCACAGGCATATATACAAGCTGCTGGACATGGGCGGTTTACCTACTGCTTGTCATCCAGGGGACCGGCCATCTTACTGGCAACATGGTCCTCGGCAGCTGGCACCTCATTAGGGGGTATCAATATCGGGCAATCTCATATGGCACTGGTTTTCATGTAGAGCAGGGGTAGCTGAACATTGACCCTCCAGCTGGTGAAACTGCAATCCCATGATGCCTCTGTGAGTCGTGGCTGTCAGAGTTTTGCAGTGTTGTCTATAAATATTCTGGTCTTCTCCGCTTTATTTGTGCTCATTTCAATCTCTGTATCTTAGTAATTATCACTGTAAGGAGCTACGGAGAGAGGTGACAAGGATCTCCACCATCTCTAACGCTCCCTTGTGTCAATCTTATAGCTGAACTCCGGAATAAGGAGATATTGTCCTCATACCAGAGTCCTGTGTATCCTTCTTGGAATCTTGGTGAGCTTTGTGTATTTCTACCAGATCTGCGCAGTAATCCAATGCGAGACTTGGAGCTTCCTGTAATAAAGACTGCTCACTGCTGCTCTCTCCATGTGCAGGGTGACTGGTCTTGTCTCCGCCCCCTCCTGTAATAAAAACTGGTCACTGCTGCTCTCTCCTTGTGCAGGGTGACTGGTCTGGTCTCCGCCCCCTCCTGTAATAAAGACCGCTCACTGCTGCTCTCTATCCTTGTCCAGGGTGACTGGTCTGGTCTCCCACCCCTCCTGCTCTCTCCCCCTTGTGCGGGGTGGCTGGTCTTGTCTCCGCCCCCTCCTGTAATAAAGGCAGCTTACTGCTGCTCTCTCCCCTTGTGCAGGGTGACTGGTCTTGTCTCTGCCCCTCTCCTTGTGCAGGGTGACATGTCTTGTCTCCGCCCCCTCCTCTAATAAAGACCACCTGCTCTCTCTCCTTGTGTCGGGTGACTGGTCTTGTCTCCACCCCTTCCGGTAGTTTTCTGCAGTGGGTGGAGCCTGTTCTCTGCACAGGCTATGTCACTATTGGGTGGATTTATTCAAATGAATCTTTTCGTGCCCGGAGTTTACCATTTAAGCAAAGCTTCTCGAGCAGGGGTCGCCTGGTGCATTTTCACACACAGTCATGGGTGCTTATATATAATCGCAGTGTTTTTTTTTCTTTATTATTCTAAGTTACATATGTATTTGTTATAACGCAGTAATGTTTTACGTCAGATAGGAATGAATTGCCGTAACACACAGAGGTGAAGAGCGTCCGTGTATTCCTCGTACTTGCATATCGGACCAAGCTAAGGCAAGCGAGGACATATACGGATAAAGTATATACTGTATTGAACTATCTCAGGTGGACGTTCTACGGGATGGAATGGTCCCTTTAAGGAGGGATATAAAGAATGAGATTTATGCTCCGAAGCTGTGTGTGTGAAATGTAGATATTACGGAAATATTATATCGAGTGTTTTTATATCATGACCCATTCATGTTCTTCAGCACAACTAATAATAAAGCACAGTGACTAAACACAATGGTGTGGACTTTCTGGGATTGACATTATTACTTGTGAAGTAATCACACCTTATAGAAGGGATCTCTCTATAGGTTTGTAAAATTAAAGTGGATCCATCATCAGATATATTTGTTCACGTTAATTGCATGTGTGCCGAGTAATGTGTCATTGTAACACTTCCAGGTATTTATTACCCCTCACAGTGCTCACAGCACTGCTCCCGACAACGTCTTCACCTGCTTCTCTCTCCTGAAGGATGGAGCCATCTTTGTTCAGCCATCATACAGGGTCTGAGATGTCGGCTCGGTCTGGTGCCTGTGCAGTTCTGGGCTGTGCTTACGGAGTAGCAGCCCTTGCACTTCAAAGTGGAACTACAACCTCCTATCCTTTTTTATAGCCAAGGAAGGCGCCACCTCGGCCTCTGATTGGATTGCAGTTGACACGGTGCTCAGCTAGGACACCAGACATTTGGGGGGCGTGCAGTTTGGTTGAGAGCGGAGATAAGCACATGGGTCAACTTGACAGTTTAAAACACTATGAAAGTAACTGTTTTGGAGACATGTAAAATGGTGGGTCAAGTTCCGCTTTAAGGAAAATGGACAGTGAGGACAACTGGTTAACAAGAGGCGTGAAAGAGGCCATCTACACAGTGGCGTAACAATAGCCATAGCAGCCCACGCCGCTGCTATGGGGCCTGTAAGGGGGCCTCATGAAGGATTGCAGATGGGGGGGGTCACACTTGGTGACAAGGGAGCATGGAGCCGGCTCACTGGCCAATCAGGAAGCCAGGCAGCTTCCTGATTGGTCGAGAAGCTGGCCAATCAGGAAGCTGGGCGGCGAGTCATTACCCACCCATCCAGCTTCCTGATTGGCCAGAAAGCTGGCTTCATGCTCCCTCATCACCTGGTGACGAGGGAGCATGGCGACGGCTTCCCTGCTAATCGGGAAGCCGGGAGGCAAGTCATTACACGCCACCCGGCTTCCTTAATGGGACTTCCGTTATTGGTATGGGCAAGTACCGAAGAACATATATCGGTACTCGTAACCAAAAAACAGGTATCGATTCATCCCTAACTAACACCCTCACAGACACATATAGGATGGGATTAAGTCACTACAACGGGGGTGAGGATGGGGTTCAAGAGCTTTCACCCCTCCCACCTTGTTCATGGGCAACCAACATCTATCCACATTCCATGGTGATTCCATGGCCTCTCTCAACCAGGGTGCTATGGCATCCTGCGAATTCCGCGTGACTTCCTCAGGTGTGCCTAAACATTTTCACACAGTATCATGCGTTGCCGTGGGCCATGGTAAAAGCAGGGTTCGCAGTGTGAGAGAGTGTGGCTCTGATGTGATAGGAGGAGGCTCCTAATGTAAAAGGGGGCACTCTGATGTGAAAGGGGATCCCCACTTTTATGCATGCAGTTTCTCCTTAAAAATCCATATCAGATCCCTATCTTGGGTAAGGATCTGGTCATCTTTTACATTTTAGATTGGGTTGCCTCGAGACTTCGCATACTTAAAAAGGTGACGTAGCTGATTAAAGGTTGAGAAACGCTGGGTTAAGTTGTCTGCGGTACCCGCGTGGATATAAATGCTGGCAGATGTTCCTGACACTGAAGTGGGTTGGAGAAGTTACAAAATATCTTCAACATTACAGAACAAGTCCAGCTGAATGAGACTAACTACCAGCTATTTACAGAGGTCTATACATGAGGGTGCAAGAGACAAGATGGGCAGGGGCTTAGGAACGCACTGGGCTCAGGACCCACCTGAGATCCTGCAGAGACCATCTGAGTCTCTCTGTGGTGAGCTCTGCAGGGTCTCATGTGGGCTAGTTGGGGTCCCTTTCCCTGCACATACAGTTCCTTACCTGCCATTGCTGGGGCCCGGCTTCTTCTTTCACTGTCGGACCTGTGCTGTTGGGGCCTGGCATTCTCCACCTCTTCTGCGCGATCCCTGCTGAATAGTAAGCTCTGGTGTAGACCTTACTAATCAATCCTGTCGGCCGGAGCGCAGAACTGTCAGAGCTCCGGCCAAAAGTGCCGGAGCTGACAGTTGCAGCTATGCGGTCATGACAAGAGATGCTGATCGTGTAGCTTCAGGCCAGATGGTACTGGTTTGCAGGCTAGAATTGGCCCGAGGGACGGTACTAGGAGCCCCCTGCAGATCCTTCCTGCTGCTGTGCTGACCGGGCCTTCCCACTGCCCCGGGCCGCGTGGGCCACTACAGAGGTAGTTTCACCACTGGGTCAGGTAATAGGAAAAATTGATGTCTTTTGGTTCGAAATTTACCCAGTTTGGCAAAATGCATTCCAGTCAACTGAGAAGGCAGCTGAAGGTGGTTTTGTAAAGGTGCAATGGGCTTGAAATGAATACCAAGACTCCTTTAACTATCCTGGACCTGTTCTAGAGACAAGAGTGGCCCCTCATTGGCCTCATTTTGTTTTTCTTGCAGAAAGAAAATATTATTAAAACTGACTGTACACAAATACCGATGAAATACACAACAAGGGAAACAATAAACACACAAAAAAAAAACCCACAAATGCAATACAAAAACTACAGCAAATACAGGTGAAACTCGAATAATTAGAATATAGTGCAAAAGTAATTGCAGTAAGTGCTGCAAAAGGGGCCCAAACCAAGTACTGAGTACATATGCATGCTTGTACTTTTCAGAGGTCCGATATTGTTCTATGTACAATCCTTGTTTTATTGATTGCATGTAATAATCTACTTTTTTGAGGTTGTGGATTTGGGGTTTTCATGATCTGTAAGCCATAATCATCACAATGATGACAAATCACGGCTTGAACTATCTTGCTTTGCATGTAATGAGTCTATCTCATATATTAGTTTCACCGCATAAGTTGCATTAGTGAAATAAATGAACTTTGCACGATATTCTAATTATTCGAGTTTCACCTGTAAGCTGAAAAGAAAAAAACAGCCTCCAAAATATACAAACAAAAAAAGCGCAGTAAGTGAAAGCGAGCGTCTCCACTCTGGCAGCCAAAACAGTGCTTTTGCAGCCAAAAATGTTGCCGAAGTCACCCCGCTCATCCATGGTAGAGGAAATCAGATCAAAACGTTGGGCAGTTGGTAGCTGCATGGACTCAACCCCATTCGTATGTATGAGAGACGACAATGACAAAGACAAATGCCCCCGGGGGCCATTAGGATCCGACGGCTCTGGATTCTATTACTGAGCCATGACAGACTGAGAAAGGCCCCGGTCTCCTTAACCGCACCTCCACTCATGCATTTCACGTGTTGCCACGGCAACACCATAGGATGACAGGTAACAAACATATATGCAGCGCAACAATTAATATATGTTGGACCGGAGGAATACACCTACACCGGGGAGGAATCAAAACTTGGATCTATATATATATACTTCCAGAGGAGCCCATTTATACTTTTGCATTGTGGTACCATGCATTACACCGCCATTCATTTTGAATGGCATCCCAACACATTGAGGCAATGCATGGTAGTACATTGCATTAGAGAAAAGAAAAAAAAAGGTCACATCCAATTTTTTGCCACATGGGGGGGGAGTTGGCAGTCAATTCATTTTCATAGGTCGCCTGAACATAACAGATGTTGACGCACCACAATGCAGTAAATGGGCCCATAGACCTGTATGTAACATGACATTGTGCATTTCACAAGCAATTCCTTGCAGTACATTGAGCGCCCCCCAGTGGGAGATGCAGAGCTGTGCATCACGCTGTGTTTTGGTGTGATTGGGCCTTAACTACCATTATGATCTGTGATTGGAAGCTGAACTCCAGAGAAATGACCCAATAAGCCCTTGCAGTGGAGCTCCCCGTGCACTGCAAGCGGTCAAATGCTGGTTTTTGTCTGGGGATCCATTTAAAAGAAGGAAAACTGCTTCTGCTAAGGCCACTAGGCAAAATCAACACCATTAACCCTTGCAGTGCTGGGAGGGGGGAGCCCCACTGGAAGAGGAGTTATGTAATGTCCCCAGAGTTCAACTTTAGAAGCTTGTGGTATATGGCAATACATGTTCCATATATTGCCATATACCAGTTCCTATATGTAGCAATGTATGTTCCCATAGGTTGCAATGCACGCTCCCAGTTCCCATAGGTTGCAATGCACGCTCCCATTTCCCATAGGTTGCAATGCACGCTCCCAGTTCCCATAGGTTGCAATGCACGCTCCCAGTTCCCATAGGTTGCAATGCACGCTCCCAGTTCCCATAGGTTGCAATGCACGCTCCCAGTTCCCATAGGTTGCAATGCACGCTCCCAGTTCCCATAGGTTGCAATGCACGCTCCCAGTTCCCATAGGTTGCAATGCACGCTCCCAGTTCCCATAGGTTGCAATGCACGCTCCCAGTTCCCATATATTACAATGCACGCTCCCAGTTCCCATATATAACAATGCACGCTCCCAGTTCCCATAGGTTGCAATGCACGCTCCCAGGCCCCATATGTTGCAATGCACGCTCCCAGTTGCCATATATTGCAATGCACGCTCCCAGTTGCCATATATTACAATGCACGCTCCCAGTTGCCATATATTGCAATTCAATGCAAGTTGACCAACTGTCTCAGTGATCCCTCTCGGACCAATCCCGACTCTGCTGTACAATATGATAATACCCCACATTCTTATAGCATGTTATATATATTTGCACAGTGATCCCAGGTCAGAGGTCAAACTGACATCCAGGCAAGCAGCATTTTCAGGGGGAATGATAAGCAATGGGAGCCTCCATGTTTGGCTTCCTCATCATCCGCATAGAGGGAATTTTGTGACTTCCCAAAGCTTACAAAACATTTTATGGGTTGCGCGAAGCAAATCTCTGGGATGCCAGCAGCAGCAGCAGACTAAATCCAAACTTACTGTTTTCCTGGAAAGAGAGATCTGAGCTTTACTACCCTCTGGTAGCCATCTGCCCCCTTCCCCTCCACAGGGAGCAGCCAATCTGCCTCCCCAACATACAGACTAATTCCAATCAGCTGCTGAGCCTGGTACTGGACAATTGTGTTCCCCCGGCGCCATCTATAGGTCACTGGTGTGATTGCAGCCAAGGGGACCAAATAGCATTTATATTGTTCTATGTTCAGTGCAGCATGCTAAGTAATGTGTCATTGTAACACCAAGTATGTATTGCCTCTCACAGAGTTCAGGGTTCTCCCCCAACAATGCTTCAACCGGCTTTTATCTTCAGAGCGGACTGATCACTGGGGAGGGGAGACTGAGGAAATGGCAGGTTATGCGGCCGTGCTGGAGCTCGGCCGCACAGTTCCAAAGAGCAGCCTGTGATCAGGGACCTGCTTCTGGCTGTGCTGCTGCAATGTACAGTAAGGAGATCTGCTGCATGGGGGGGGTGTCTCGGTGTCTCTGTGTGCTACATGTATTTTTGTGCAGCAGCAACCACGGCCCCCCCAGACACTGTCCAGAGAGGTGCACTGCTTTCCTTCACCGTAAAAGAAGAGCCCACAAGTTCTCAGTAGGGTTTGGGTCAGGTGAGGGAGGGAGGAAGGAAGGAAGGCGGCCATGTCATTATTCTTTCATCTTTACTGGCTAGCCACACAGTGGAGTTACCAGGGATCCAAACCTGAAATAAGTCATTTCTGGGAGGTGCACCCCCTCCGACATGATGGCAGATAGCAAGGGAAGCATAAGCTGTCACAGGAATTCCAGCACGTTGCCCGTGCAAGAACTCCTGTATTGGAGGTGACAGGGTCAATAGAGAGAACCTGTCACCTCCAAAAACTAATCACACACGGGCTTGTTAGCTCTTGTGTGGTAGCAATAAAGTTAAGCAGAAAAAAATATATAAAAATAAATCAATTAAAATAAATAAAAAAAGTGGTAAAAAAAAAAAAAAATTAAAGATAAGATAAATAAAAATGTAAAAAAAATAAATACAAATGAAAAAAGTGATTAAAAAAGTAAAAAATAGATAAATAAAAATAAAATCAACACTGCCATCCTGAAATGAAGGGGGGGTTGACAGGGAGGGGCGCACAGAGGGAGGGGAAACTGAGGAAATGCTTCCTCCTGCCTGCAACAGACTGATCACTGGGGGAGGGGAGACTACACATTATGGTGATGCGTACATTACCGCAACATGGAATCGTTGACAGGTATTGATGTGCATGGTTCTATGCATCCTGTACAACGCTACAGACTATGACAGCGCTAACTCGATGAGCAGCATCAAAGTCTCAATGGGCTCCCCGAGCGGTTTCTGACTTGAAGGCAATAGTCAGGAGTTGCAATTTTATTTCTTTTTGGTTTTCCGGGAGGAGATGAGAGGGATTTTTTGGGGAGGGGAAGGAACGTTCAGATAGAAGAGGAATCATTCCTCTGGATGCAGCAGGATGTGACGGCAACGCGCTCGCTCGCTTTGTCTCTCGCCGCCCCTCCGCAGGAATGTATTTATTTTAGGACAGAAAATGCATGCAAAGGAAGTTC
>NW_017306660.1:1175631-1177889 GCF_000935625.1 Nanorana parkeri
GTGTAGTCAAACCACGGGGCGGCGTGTTGTACGCTTTATATCAGAATGGGTTCAATTTGCGGCCCCTGGATCGCGCCGCAGTTTGATCAGATATCGCCTGTGTGTAAACACCTTCCCGGCAAATGTTCTATCGAATTCTCCAACTCCTGTCACTGTGCCTGCGCAGCCACCCTAGAGAAGTATTAAGCGGGGTGTACAGAGGCCGGGTGTCACCCGGAGCGGATACCGGGTGACACCCCCACTGTGACGTCATTGCGCGCGCTCGGTTATCTTTTTGATACCTGCTGGCAGCCATCTTGGTAATGGACGCCTGCAGAGAGAGGAGGGGACGTACACCCAGCGGGATAAGGTATGCTGCCGGAACCCCTCCTCTCTCCTGCAACTGTCAGGCTCTCAATCCATGACCGAGTGCCCTTGTTTTCAGAGGGGTTGACACCAAAATGACTGTTTCGGGAGAGAGGAGGGGACCCGGCAGCATACCTTATCTCGCCAGGTGACTGTCCCCCTCCTCTTTCCGCCGGCGTCCATCCCCAAGATGGCCGCCGGCAGAGAGTTGATGTGTCGGAAGAAAAAAAAAAATGGACAAGTGTGAGGATTTGAGCGATTTTGACAAGGGCCAAATAGTGATGTCTAGACGACTGGGTCAGAGCAACTCCAAAACTGCAGCTCTTATGGGATGTTCTCGGTCTGCAGTGGTCAGGACCTACCAACAGTTAACTTGGCCTTCAAATTCTCCAGATCTCGATCCAATCGATCATCTGTGGGATGTGCTGGATAAACAAGTCCGGTCCATGGAGGTCTCACCTCACAACTTACAGGACTTAAAGGATCTGCTACTGAGGGCTTGGTGCGAGATACCACAGCTCACCTCCAGAGGTCTAGTGGAGTCCATGTCTCAACGGGTCAGGAAAAGGAGGACCTACTCAATATTAGGCGGGTGGTCATAATGTTATGGCTGATGAGTGTATTCATGGTTTTTATATGGGAGATATCTGGCAGCTCTATTCTCCTGGGTCTTTGGTGGGTGGTCCTTAGTCAGTCAGACCGGGTAGATAATAGAAGTGCCGCACCATTTATAATATCCAGACAATCTTATTTCAATTCGCAAGGAAAATCCAACGTGTTTCACATCTGAATAAAAACAGGACTTACTTCATTACATAGTTCATCAGGTTGGGGAAGAAAGAAAAAAAACAAGTCCATCGAGTTCAACCTTCATGCAGCCGTGAGGAAGGGGGCACTCAGGCCACCCCAAAAAATCATGTTGGCTTTTCCATTGAAATAAATCTGATTCTGGAAGTTAGGTGAGGTTTTATTGCAGATAGGGGAGAGACTAGATCCACTTAGAACGTCCAGCACAGGATTTTATTTCAATTGACCAAAATAAGCCAGCTTGTTATTAGGGTGCCAAGAGTCTCCATTTCTCAGGGCTGACTACAAACAGATGAATGTAATCAAGTTTTTATTCAGCCCTGAAGGGGGGGGGGACACGACGACGACTATTGTAACCCCCAAAACGTGTTGGACTTTCCTGGTCACTTGAGACTAGGGATGCATCGATACTAGTATCAGTGCCGATGCCAAGTATTTGGGCGAGTACTTGTACTTGCCCAAATGCTCCGATGCCTAGCACAATTCGTGAGCTTCCCGTATCTGGAAGCTGGGCAGCGAGTCATTACATGCTGCCTGGCTTCCCGATTGGCCGGGAAGTCGGCTCCATGCTCCCTCCAATCAGGAAGCCGGGCAGCGTGTAATGGTGACTTGGTCGCGAGGGAGCATGGAGCTGGCTCCCCGGCCAATCAGGAAGCCGGGCAGCGTGTAAGGACTCACCGTCTAGCTTGCTGATTGGTCCGGAAGCTGGCCAATCAGGAAGACGGTGAGTCATTACCCGCCCCGGCTTTCTGTTTGGACAGAAAGCCGGCTCCATGCTAATCGGAAAGCCAGGTGGCGAATCGACACGCCGCCTGGCTTCCCGGCTATTCAGAAAGCCAGGTGGCGAGTCTTGACACGCCGCCTGGCTTCCCGGCTATTCAGAAAGCCAGGTGGCGAGTCATTACATGCTGCCTGGTTTCCTTTAAGGGACTTCCGGTATTGGCGAGTACTGAAAAAGAAAAAAATATATATCGGTACTCAATACCGAAAAACCGGCATCAGTGCATCCCTACTTGACACAAAGGTTATTCTGAACGTTATAAAATGGAGAGACGCTTCTATTCTCTACCCTGTCTGAAATATAAATATAAAATATATTATAGATC
>NW_017306660.1:1177902-1195789 GCF_000935625.1 Nanorana parkeri
AGTTTCACCGTTCACAACATGTGAAAACTGTACACTAGCAAAGAACAGCATTTTCAAACATGTCTTCCAACTTTTTTTTCTTTGTTCTTTTCTTAGATATCGTAAGCTTAAATACACAAACGTGCTAAATTTCATAAAAGACGACGTTTAAAAAATAGGCATTGCATGGCAACAATTAAACTAGCCAAAAATATCTTTGTGCACTATTTTTTTTTTTTTAATACAAGAAAAAAACAACAAAAACAAAAAAAACAACAGGACTCATTTGCATGCATTGACGACAGAGGTATGCCAGAATACAGCATGCCGAAACAAGAAATCTGTTTTTTAAAACACACATAAATACACACGGTTTTCTATTAATACAGGGGGGGGGGAGGGGGAGGAAGAATTCAGATCAATACTATTAACAATCTTAATTTTTCTCTTCATTCCTCCCAGAGGAATATACACATACAAACGTTTAACCCCCGCGGGCCGTCCGGGAGAGAGAAAAGAGGGAGGGGGGCGGGGGGAGAAGAAGAGGCCGTAGAGCGCCCGAAAGGGTTAAGCAAAAGAAAATATACGAATAAAAATAAAAAAACTCGCTTTGCAAATCTCTAAAAGGAGTTCTAGAAAAATTTACTTTTAGTGTTAGATCTACAACTAGAGCTGTGTGCAAATTCATAGTTTTTGCATTATAATAATAATAATAATAATATATTTTTGTCAGGCACATTTAATGGAGAAAAAAAAAAAAGCCTCACCGTAGTACATCCGTCACCTGCGCCCCCCACCCCCGTATTGTCAGTTTGCTACTAGGCGACTGCACAGGCTCTTGCAGTATTCCTCTGGGCTGATTTAGGCACACTGAAGTGGTTACAGGGGGTCGGCAAACACAAGACGCTGTTGTGGAACTACAGATCCCATGAGGCATTGCAAGACTGAGCCACAGGCATGACTCCCAGAGGCATGATGGGACTTGTATTTTCACCACAGAGGCTGCCGCCCCCCCGCTGGGTTGAGCGCAGCTACCGATGCAATCCCTTTCGGTTGCCATAGGCAAATACTCCATTATAAATCAGCCCCCTCAACGTCCAATGGGAAGTGTTGCTTGCTGCCAAGGAAGGGCACCGACATGGTCCTTGCACTTGACAGCAAATATCATTTAGAGCAGTGGTTCTCAACCTGTGTGACCTCAGGACCCTCATTTTGCTCTTGGTCATTAAGTCATAACGCAAGTCACACTGCACTGGAACGCACGGCATTGCTGTACTGCGCTTTCCGGTGCGGGCGATGGAACCGTGCATGAGAGGTGCGTTTTGGGTGTCATTCAAATGAATGGCAATGCAACACACCTCCCGCAGCAGATTTTGCATGCTGCAGAGTGTTAGTCGCATGGTACCAATGCGATTAATGGATCCTCACCCTGGGGTCCAGTCCGGGCTGCTGTGCTGGAGCTCCATCCATACGTGCATTGCTGGTACAGCTCCCTTGTGTGCCCTGTAGAGGTGCCGGGAGCCAGAATGTGACATCACTCCGGTCCAGGCTCCTCTACAGGACACGTGATGGAGCTGTAAGCAATGCACGTATGGATGGAGCGCCCTCACGGCCATAGCCCCAGCCCACCCCACCTCAAGCTGACACTCAGCACCGGGCGGCAAATTTTGAATGGCCCCTTGGCGTAAGAACTGACAGTGCTGCACTAGGGGGAGGTTGAGGAGCCTAGAAAAGTGGGAGGCATGCAGTGACCCATTCAACACAGGGTCCTGACCCACTTTTGGGTCACGACCCACCATTTGAGAACCAAGGATTTAGACCACGGGTTGGCGACTCCGACCCTCCAGCTGTGCTTTAACTACAAATCCCAACATGCCATTTATGCCTGTGACGGTCAGTCTTGCAATGCCTCATGCGACTTGTAGTTTCCACCTCAGCTGGCGGGCCGGAGTTGCCCAACCGTTTGACATTTCCCATTGGGCACCAGAGCTGAATGTTTTACCATCACCCCTTACATTAGTCAGTAGATCTGTAGATCAGGATGGGGCATGTATAGTCACGTGCTATATACTTGCCCTCCATAGGCGCCAATGTTGGGCTGACAACTGAACCAGGAAGGCTTCTTGAAAGGTTTACATTTGCCTTCTCTTTTAGTCGTACTTTGAGTCTGACCCTATAGCCTGAGAGTCCGTGGCGAAAGGTGCGACAGACTGACACTCAGCTGCTAAGTGAGTGTCAAATCACAGAGCCCCATAGCAGAGAGGAATGTAAACTACAGGGCTCTGCTGTCTGAGACAGTTATGCAAGCTCAGAAGCTGGGAGACAACATGTGATGGCAAAGCAGCAACTGTCAGACATCAGGTGACCCTTACCCTTTATAGCGAAGGTGGTGAACCCATACCCCCCCCTAACCCTTCCAACCCAGGGGTGCCCAGCTTGGGCTCCCATCCCTATCAGCTTCAAGGTGTTGGCCACGCCTGTTCAGTTGCATGCCAAACCCTTACCTTTGGTTGTATTCCCAACGCGTTGGCACAGTCCAGCCTCAGAAACCCACCGGAAAGCAAAGTATTACCGGGGTGACCAAAGAATGCTGATTGGTGGAAGCCCCGGAGCTCCCCAACTGCTCTGCTAAACACACATAAGTGGGGGGAGGGGGGGCGGGGGTTCACCATTACAGGCCGGAAGTTTATAGAAACAAGTTACTAGAGAAAAAAAAAAAGAGAGAGAAAGCGGTAGAGGCAATATAATCTGTGACTCCAGTATAATCTGTATATAAATATATATTTCAAAACACTGATAATCTCTTAAAATTCCTTGGCATCTCAGAGAGGATCAAATATAGCGCGAGGACATATCTGGACCCCCTGCGAGGGGTAAACTGTGTAATAATTATCATAAAAAAAGAAAAAATGATTAAAAAAAAAGAAAAAAAAGCTGTAAAACACGTATTACCAATGAAGGCCACAAGAGGGCAGCGATTTTTGCTTCCTGCAGGTAACAAATCCCTAGGACTAGGGGGTACAACACTGTATGCAAACACCACATAGCAACTGTACAGACAGCAGAAGCAACCAAAACAAGGCTGCACAAAGAGCCGCGCGCTCGCGGCAACCAATCGCGTCGACGACATTGAGCAGAAAATCGATAGAGAAAGCAGTTTGCTTTTTTTGGGCTGCCGCCAGTTAATTTTGCAGGTTGCCCTCAGTCTTCTTAAATAACGCAGCATGTTCGCCTTATGTTCCTTTCACATACCGACGCGCTAGTTAAAAAAAAACGGCAAGCGGAAAGGCCAATCCAATAAAAAGCAGCAACTATATTTTTTTGTTTTGTTTGTTTGTTTTTGGTACATTTGAACGAGTCAATTTTCTTTTTTTTTCTTCTTATAAACCATTATGGATAAAAGCACCAATGATAAGGCAAAAATGTTCTGTAAAAGCAGCCAGAGAAATACTCCATGGAAAGCTTATGTTACACGGTTTGAAAGGAAACCCGACACCAACCGCGGAAATTCAGGACTGAGCTCGATGAAGATACGCGTTACATGAATGCACTGTAGTATGTAATACGTTGCATGAGCGGAGGTGGCCACCAGTGAAACAAGAACCGCATTTACAAGGTCCAGAGATCCAGACAGTTCATTGATATGCAAATTCTTGACTTTTCCTGGAGGAGTCAGGCTAGTCCCCGCCCACTCCTAAGCCTTCCTGATGGTCAGTGATGGCAATAAAGGAACATTAGGGATTCTCAACATCACATTTATAGGGAAAGTCAAGATCTGCATCCAATTCATGAACTCCTAGGTCCAGGGGCGTAACGACAGATCACGGGGCCCCATAGCAAAAATGTGATCCCCCCCAAAACAACATGACTCATTCAAGTCCTGTGGTGTTCTCATCCTTTTGAATGCACTTTAGAAGACTCCGGAGACCCTTTGGGCCTCTAGAATTTAGACACTTCTGGTTTTTATCTGCACTTCCTGAGGGTCCAGGGTGGAGCACCTAGGGGCTGACTACAGATCACGGGGCCCCACAGTAAAAATGTGATGGGGGCGACCCCCGATGACCTCTCTCTGAGCTGTGACTAATGACACAAAGATCCCAAAGACTCCACTTGTGAATCCGACATCAACTTTCCTACTCTGCAGACTTTACAGGAGGACTATGGTTGTCATCAACCACCCCAACCCTTACTGATAGAGTACTGTGGTATTCTCACATGTTCTAGGTTTAATTTGTCACAACAACCTAATGGGGCCCCTTCCACCCCCAGGCCCCATAGCAGTCGCCTGGGCTGCTATGGCTATAGTTACACCACTGCCTGGATCTTCTAATTATCTGGCCGTGCGGCTTTCAATGTAGGCAACCCTGCTTATTATTCTCTTATCATGCGCTCAGTGAATTACGAAGGCTTGTGACAGGTTTGCTTTAGTGCAGTTTAAAAAGGTCAGTCCACACAAAAGTGACTATTCGGTTTTGGTGGTTCAGATAATGTTCGGAGATTGGGTCCACCCAAAGAGCTTGGTACCAGCAGTCCACTGCAGCTTAGCAATGTGGGTGCACTGCTCTTCTGCGGTTCTGGAAGTATTCCTACAAACCCTAACCCTAAGCCTGGAATGGCTCTTCTCTTCAGATACTCGTCCCCCAGTCTCATTACTTCCTCTGCACAACTATGATTACAGATACAAACTCCATCTCCATCTACACATGGCATCTCGGACTGCACTGCAACCATCATGTACAATAGATCTTTATGATTGACACCTAGAGGTCCATGTCTGAAAATTATTGCAGAGCTATTCATCCAACAAAACTACACATGCATTCGTTCTGTGCGAGTAAACAAGCTGGTGAGGGAATGGGGCAATATTGAATTCTTGGGCTAGCCTCCCTTCTGGTTCAGTGTTCTTGGGCGAGCTTCTCTTCTGGTTCAGTGCTCTTGGGCTAGCCTCTCTTCCGGCTCAATGTTCTTGGTCTAGCCTCTCTTCTGGCTCAATGTTCTTGGTCTAGCCTCTCTTCTGGCTCAATGTTCTTGGTCTAGCCTCTCTTCTGGCTCAATGTTCTTGGTCTAGCCTCTCTTCTGGCTCAATGTTCTTGGTCTAGCCTCTCTTCTGGCTCAATGTTCTTGGTCTAGCCTCTCTTCTGGCTCAATGTTCTTGGTCTAGCCTCTCTTCTGGCTCAATGTTCTTGGTCTAGCCTCTCTTCTGGCTCAATGTTCTTGGTCTAGCCTCTCTTCTGGCTCAATGTTCTTGGTCTAGCCTCTCTTCTGGCTCAATGTTCTTGGTCTAGCCTCTCTTCTGGCTCAATGTTCTTGGTCTAGCCTCTCTTCTGGCTCAATGTTCTTGGTCTAGCCTCTCTTCTGGCTCAATGTTCTTGGTCTAGCCTCTCTTCTGGCTCAATGTTCTTGGTCTAGCCTCTCTTCTGGCTCAATGTTCTTGGTCTAGCCTCTCTTCTGGCTCAATGTTCTTGGTCTAGCCTCTCTTCTGGCTCAATGTTCTTGGTCTAGCCTCTCTTCTGGCTCAATGTTCTTGGTCTAGCCTCTCTTCTGGCTCAATGTTCTTGGTCTAGCCTCTCTTCTGGCTCAATGTTCTTGGTCTAGCCTCTCTTCTGGCTCAATGTTCTTGGTCTAGCCTCTCTTCTGGCTCAATGTTCTTGGTCTAGCCTCTCTTCTGGCTCAATGTTCTTGGTCTAGCCTCTCTTCTGGCTCAATGTTCTTGGTCTAGCCTCTCTTCTGGCTCAATGTTCTTGGTCTAGCCTCTCTTCTGGCTCAATGTTCTTGGTCTAGCCTCTCTTCTGGCTCAATGTTCTTGGTCTAGCCTCTCTTCTGGCTCAATGTTCTTGGTCTAGCCTCTCTTCTGGCTCAATGTTCTTGGTCTAGCCTCTCTTCTGGCTCAATGTTCTTGGTCTAGCCTCTCTTCTGGCTCAATGTTCTTGGTCTAGCCTCTCTTCTGGCTCAATGTTCTTGGTCTAGCCTCTCTTCTGGCTCAATGTTCTTGGTCTAGCCTCTCTTCTGGCTCAATGTTCTTGGTCTAGCCTCTCTTCTGGCTCAATGTTCTTGGTCTAGCCTCTCTTCTGGCTCAATGTTCTTGGTCTAGCCTCTCTTCTGGCTCAATGTTCTTGGTCTAGCCTCTCTTCTGGCTCAATGTTCTTGGTCTAGCCTCTCTTCTGGCTCAATGTTCTTGGTCTAGCCTCTCTTCTGGCTCAATGTTCTTGGTCTAGCCTCTCTTCTGGCTCAATGTTCTTGGTCTAGCCTCTCTTCTGGCTCAATGTTCTTGGTCTAGCCTCTCTTCTGGCTCAATGTTCTTGGTCTAGCCTCTCTTCTGGCTCAATGTTCTTGGTCTAGCCTCTCTTCTGGCTTAGTGTTCTTGGGCTAGCCTCTCTTCTGGTTCAACGTTCTTGGGCTAGCTTCTCTTCTGCTTCAGTGTTCTTGGGCTAGCTTCTCTTCTGGTTCAGTGTTCTTGGGCTAGCCTCTCTTCTGGTTAAATAATCTTAATATAAATGACATAAATCAGCTGGTCCTTGTGCTTATGAAATGAGCACTGGTATATTATGAATAGTCCGGACAAGTCTGGTAACGACAGTATTAGCGTGTCGCAATTATATACATTAGGCACAGAAGTGGCATCAATAATAATCCTTTTGGACCCTTTCACATGGGGGGTTCTGATCGGGTTCACCTTTCAGTTTTCCAGGCAGACCCGATCGGATGCCCAATGCTAGTCCATGGGCAGCTTGGTCTAAAATAGACGGGTGTCCATTTACACCCGGTTACCCTCATTTCCGGCCAGGTCCAAGAGAAGCGCTTGCCGGACCTAAATGTGCCGGATTTGGGGGGTAATCTGATGTAAAACCGGCGCATCCATTTACATGCGACTCCACACAGCCCGACATGGGGGTCTTTCCTTCATTGCAAGCTGGAAGAAAAGACTGGCTGGACACGCATGTCACCGCAGTGACCTCCGATCCGTACCGCTCCAATCAGGAGGAGTTCTGTGCACGGATCCCCTCTAGATCTGTTCATGTGAAAAGGAACCTTAGACCGGGGCTGATGATTGCCTTTGGCAGATAGAAACAAACAGAAAACGTTAATGTACTCACTGCTCTGACAATCAATGCAGAATCAGCAGAGAACGGATCCGCAGAGCAGGGAATAGATTTACTTCCGTTTTGCAACATTGTACCCATCAGCCAAGTGCAATGATCAGCCCCAGTCTATGGGATTATTATACAGATGCTCCTCGCTTAACGACTTACCTGTTTTGCAACCACTCGCACTTACGACCAGCCTCCGAGCGACCTCCGACCTCGCGCGTCAGAGTGAGTGCGACGTGTCGCCTGGGGAAGTGGCGTCCTCCGATCTTCACCCGGCGAGTATTTTCATTGCCCGATGTACAGTACACTGTTCGGTGCTGTACATCTGCAACGCTATGCAGTACAGTACTGTATAGAGTTCCTCACTTAACGACCAATTCGTTTAACGACCTGGTCGTAGGAAGGGAACTCGGTCGTTAAGTGAGGAATACCTGTACAGCACTTGCGTGGCCGAGATATCTAACCCGCAACACAGTAATACGGATGTTATCAGAATGGTCAGGAATATTCATAATAGTTCATCTGCAAGTGAGAGGAAACCCCGGATGATTTGTGATTCATATTCTTATGAACATTCGACCAAAAGAGGAAACGGCTGAAGAATTTTTGATTTTTGCTCCATTCTCACATCAGTCGGTTCAATCTCACAGAATGAATGTACATGTAGTTTTGCCGGATGAATAGCTATGCAATTGTTTTCATACATGGACCATGGACATTACAGAGTCTATCAAAGACTACGGGGTCTATTTCCTTTTCTTTAAAATGGGTCAGATTTCAGTCGGATATACAATGCAAGCAATGGTTGGCCTGAGCAGCCTCCTATCCCATGTTTAGACCCCAATCTGATTGAAAATCTCCATTTTCCTTTCATATTTCAACCGGCTGAGTTTTCTGGCTTCACTTCAATGCTCTCCCTTGTTCTGGACACTCTCATGTAACAGGAATTAAAAATCCAACCGGAAAATTACACTTGCTTGTAATGGCCGTCATCACAGGTGGGATATTGGTCATTGGGACCTCACTTTGGGTGCACCCAAGACTATGCGGATTGACAATTCATCTAGAAACAACCCAAAGTATTGCTATTTGGGGGAAAGTATAGGATACACTGCTCCCAAGCCCTGCTCCTCATTGATGAGTGGGTGCTCAATGCCAACTAGGGTCCGTCCTATGCCTCACACACTGTACAAACCCAATTGAAAACGGCAAGCCATACTCCAAAACAATTCAAACACTGGTAACTTTATTCATCAGGAGAACATGAACAGAGAGGGTCTCCACCTAGGACCTTCTCTGGCCTCGAAAACAGCAAGCCACACTCCAAAACAATTCAAACACTGGTAACTTTATTCATCAGGAGAACATGAACAGAGAGGGTCTCCACCTAGGACCTTATCTGGCCTCATTAAAGAGGAGGTGGTCCCAGGTGTATGTTCTCTGTTCATGTTGTCTGAATGAAGTTAATGGCGTTTGACGCGCCTTCAAAGTGCAGCCAGTCTTTTCTTTTGGATGAGCTTCAATCCCTGGTAGACCAACGCTTTAACACCACAGAAGGCAAAATCTCAAGGAGATTACTTCAACAGGGTCCCCGAAAACGGTCAACCAACCAAAATGGAGTAGTCAGTTTTGGGTGGACTGGAGATACTCATACTGAGGTCCAAAAAGATCATTCTATACAGATCCTTATGTGTGTGCGCATGCAGACACCAAATCAGAGCGTAGAGGTCACGTGACTAGACTAGCTAGCTAGGTTCCTTTGCTGGTTCCTTGTTCCACTAGGAGAGGGTAGGAGCGCGCAAAAGGCAAATTTTCCTTCGCAAGCGACCGACTGATCATCAGGCATCACTTTCCGGCATATCACTCAAACTTCTAACGCCCGTCTGGCGGGTGCGCACCTCTATTCCCGCGTATGGGTACCTTAGCACTTAAGAATACTGAAGATTATTCTGAAATAGAACTCGGTTTAAAAATTACCACATCTATAGAAAAAAAAAAAAACACTTGAGGATGAAAGGCACTGCCGCAAAACTACGAGAACCTCCAAAACATATATTTTTTTTTCCCTTTTATAAATAATTCACTTTTCTATACCTGCACTCAATACAGGACGCATGGAAGCGAAACCGTTAACGTTTTGCAGTAAGCAAAATGAATATAATCAGAAGTTTATGTATTATATTTATAGATAGATCTATATTTGTGTAACACTGACCAGAGGAAACAAAAAGGGGAAAAAAAACAAAACACAATTATATTTACAAAAGTTACTATCGATTTTTTATGTATATTAAAAAACAGATCACTATATGGTAACTAAAAGGATAAACTTTTTTTTTTTATATGGTTACCAGCCATAGCAAATTTATGGTGAAATAAAAAAATAAGCATTAGGATCAGATTGGAATAAAAGGAGGAGGGATGAATTAGAGTCATCCAGACCAGTGACGTACGGTGTCACTTGTTCCGGGTGAAGCATTCCCCAGCACGTCCCGCTCCCCTCAGCCGAAGCCCGCCTCCTGCCTGACGAAGCCCCACCTCCGCCAGACGAAGCCCCGCCCCAAGCTAGTGTAAAGGAGGAAGGGAGGAGCCTCCCTTTCCCTCACTTGCTCGTCACTGCTGAGTCATCGAGATCAATGGCCTCAGTGTTTTTTTGTAAATCTATTTTTGATTGGACAGCTTGGACCAATGGCGCTTTGCCATTGGTCCAAGCCATCCACAGAGCTCACGCCTCTAACCAAGAGTAGAGGCTGTGACAGCTCTGGCTTCAATAGTTAGGTTACACAAGCAGTGGGGAAGCAACCTAACTACCTGGATGCAGAGCCACCTGTAATTAACAGGTAGCGCTCCGTCCATGACAGGTTACACAGCGGGGAGGATTTCCCTGATCTGTAACCTGATAGAAGCCGATCTGAATGGAGAAAAAGCTGTCAGCTTTTTCCTCCATAATTCTAGGTGAGGCTCTGCCCCACCTGCCTACCCTGACCGCACATCCCTGATCCAGACGTACAAGTCCCCTTCGCGGGGGGGACTTTGGAGGAGAATTACAATTTTTCCCATGATGCTTTGCTAAAAAAACTAACAAAAAAAAACAAACAATGATCCATCGTTTACATTTTTTTGGCACGGATTCAAACTACGATGGTAAAAAAAAAAAGTTACGTCTACATTTTTCTTTGTATACCGCTTATTCCCAAGTCTCTCCAAAGAATTGGCAATAATTAAGAGCTACTATCTATTGATTATCATCTGGGACGCGTGCTCGTAAGATTGCACTGCAGTGAAAATCACTGGAATCAGAATTTAGGAGACTCATCTGTAGAAAGTTTCTGCTATTGCTATCGCGCTACTAAAATTACCTGCGACTGCCCGTGATTAATCGCCACATGTGCAGTTGCATGTAGTAACATTCGATCTCGTCGTTAGGACATGCCACAATCCATTGTTTGCCATGTGTAGCAATCTATAGCAATTAATCATGGGGCGATCATGCGTGATGATCACTCCAGCAAAAACCACCCATGTGGGTCCAGACCGTAAGGGACCAGAAAGAGTCTCATTGACTTCCAGGTTTTAAAGAGGAACAGAAGCAGAATAAAACTTAACCCTTGCAGATACTTTGATCTAGGGTCTAAAATAACCAGGTCCGGATTTACTCTCTCTGCTGCCCCAAGGCCAGGTTCCCCAATACAATGAAATGACACAAGGGGTCTGTGGCTGACATCACCTGAAAGACAGCAGGACCACAAGCTAAAACAAACAAACCCTCAGTGTGTTTTTACATGTTCTCATGCTGATAATCCACCTTAATGCCAATTTATACTTTCCAATGCTACACATTTAAAAGGGATAATGAAGTGGAATTGAGGCCAGTCTACTCAAATATTTATTTATATACAAGTAGCAAAATAAGCCCTCACTGATCTACGTAACTGCAGGCACTGTGGAGCAATTCAACCTTAAAGTTCACCATCTCAGCACTCTCCTTCAAGTTGGGCATCAGCACTCGGTGCTCTCCCCTCTTCCATTTCACCTGCTTTGTGTTTACATTAGGGATTAAAAAGCTGGCAGGTTGATAAGTCACTGCTTTGGGTGGGGAGCTACAGAGAGCTGGGGAGAGATGTTGATTATGAATTATTTCACAGTGCCTGCAGCTACAGAGGTCAGTGGCAGCTTATATTAAAATGTTTATTTGGTGCTTGATAAGAATATGCAAATATCTGACTGTCTATTGCCTGGCCATAGTTCTGCTTCAAGCTCCACCCCCAAAAAGGGACAATGCAACTAAGGTTGGCACTGTTGTGATGAAAGGGGGGAGGGAGGGGGTTAGAAACCAATTGTTGAGCTAGTAGTGGAAGACAGGAAAGCAAGTGCTCTTTTTTTCTACTGGTTACAATGGGCTACAGTAAAGATTATTAAAAAATAAAACATGAAGGTATCTGCTATGGCAAAGCTTTCTCTACTTCTATGGAGATCCAGAAACATTGAGCAAATTCTGGCCAAACCCCTTAGGTGCAAACTGCGCAAGCAACTAGACCCCACGACTAATCAACAAAAAAACTTTCCATAAAGCCTTCAAAAAGGGATTCCACATCCGAGGCCACATTCGCACAGCGAGTGATTAATGGCGGCTACACAAACCATGCAGCAATCGTAGTTGCGAGTCGTTTTTAGGCCTCATTCACACAGGGTAGAGTGGGGCCATACAGATCCGTGCCACGTCCATGGCCGTATCGGGCCGTTCCCGGGAAGGACAGTTGCTGCGTGCGATTGTACACTCACCCGAGCGGGTGCCCGTGCTCGGACGCAGACAGGATCCAGCTCACACGCACCTATCCTTCCCGGGAACGACCCGATACGGCCATGATTGACTTCATTTAGCCCGCGCGTGGTCTTTTTTTATGCATGATGGACGCCGGCAGAGAGAGGAGGGAACGTTCGCCCCCTCTCTCCTGACACTGTCGGGCTCTCGATCCATGACCGAGTGCCCGACATTTCATAGGGAGTAACACTAAAATGACTGTCAATCATTTTGTTGTCACCCCTCCAATGGTGGTCCCCGGGTGTGGGGCACACCCCTCTTGTGACGCCACTGTGGCCGTGCGCACCGCACGGATCTGTAAGGCCCCACTCTGCCCGGTGTGAATGAGGCCTAATGGTCAAATCGATCATCGGAATTAAGCAAAGTTTTTTTTTTTTGGTTGTGCGACTAAAACGTGCCAGAGAAGGTTGGACCTTACATTTCACCTCGACAATAAACTACAATTCCTAAGCATTTTTCTTCCATTTTCACCTCCTTCTGACGTTCTCTGACATTCCATAAAAACACCTCGAGCTATTATGACCCTTTTGGCCAGAGACTGAAGCAGTCAACTAGATATTTGGCCAATACCCTCGATCCAGTTCAAAAGAGCAAAACAAAAAAAAATGAGTGATTTTTAGTTCTTGGGTGCGGGTTGGGTCTTTCTACTTTCGGGGGGGGGGAGAGGGATAAAAAAAAGTACTCTTGGCTGTTTTAACAATGCAAACCGGCTGCCAATTCAATAAAACTAACAACAAAACAAAAACTTCTACAACATTTAAGATACAGAAGGCTTACCTGAAGTTAATTATGTACCCTTAATAGTTGTTTTATGTAAACATAATATTTTTACTAAAAGGGAAAAAACTAAAAAAAAAAGTAAAATGGCACAAAAAACCTAAAAAAACTCTACTAAAACATAACAAAACAAAAAAAGCCTTAAAGATGGTTCTCCAGGTAAAAAAAAAAAAAAATTAAACTCCACTTACTGAATGAGGGGGCTGTACAAAGATTTCCCACCCTTGCTCAATGACTTGCATCAAAGAGCTGTGGGCTGTGTAAAATCTGCCCCTTACCTGAAATCAGTTAATGAAGGAAAGGGCTGGTTGCTAGAGAAGGAGCGGTTACAGATACTGAACAGTTATCCGTGGCAGCATTTCCTCTAACCAATGGACCTTCTCAGCTTGGCTGATTACAGATAAGGGCCCAGGGCATAACCGCAGCCCTGTGGAATTTTTCTTACGTTGAGTGCTGTACACCGCAGAATAACCCTCCTCCCGAAGTTGCAAGAGTTTAACATCCTTACTGGAGAACCCCTTCCACCTCCCCATAGGCCATCGTTTGGTCACATGTCTCATCCCCGCTTAACGGGCCAGACATGCCGGTGCCCGCTGGCAGTCCCACTTCCAGTCGTGCATTTCCCATTCCGAACATAAAGCTTTTCATTCAGGAAACCGATCGAAGGACAAAATAAAAAAGTTCACTTTTCGTTCCATTATAATAACAATATACATTTTTTTGCAAGCACAGCTTAGGCGATTTTCCTTTTTTCTTCTCTTCTTGGTACAATAATCCAAAAAAATCTAAACCAAAAAAGGCAAAACTGTGTTTAGCACATCTGGGGGAGGACAGGAAGAGTCAGCAATTCCAGACACCGGACCAGCAGTTCTGTGTGCTACGTCCAGCGCTGCCACAAAATACTGTTCTGCTCCTAGATTGTAGAGGTCTTGTCTACGCCATCTGTAGAGGAGAAGGGAAATACGGGCTGTGAGCATTGCACGCAGACTACAGAATGAATGGAATTATTCTTAACTTCAGATATAAAAACATGAAAACAATTATTGCAGTTATTTATTCATTAATATAGAATATCATTTATATATTTGAAGCGGTTTGTGTAAAGCAGATGGTGTACCTGAATTTGACCGGTTATCATTGTCTTGTAGTCCCTGCACTGCAGAGCTCAGACTATCAGAAGGAGAAGCAGCACAAAGGAGCCAGTCAGTTGTGCTGCAGAGCTCATGCACTAACAAGGAGCATGCCGACAGGAGGAGAACGCAGAGCGACAGAAATTAGCTTAGTGCGCTGCTTCAACTTTACTGTTAAGTGTTAACTGTAGCAAAGAAATTACAGGGAGAGGAAAGGAAAGAGGGTAAAAAGGAAAAATTAAAGAGGGGAAAGGAAAGACAGGAAAGAGGGGAAAGGAAAGAAAGCGAAAGGAGAAAAAGGGAAAAGGAAAGAAATGAAAGAGGGGAAAAAGGAAAAATGAAAGAGGGGAAAAAGGAAAAATGAAAGAGGGGGAAAAGGAAAGAAAGGAAAGAGGGGGAAAAGGAAAGAAAGGAAAGAGGGGGAAAAGGAAAGAAAGGAAAGAGGGGAAAGGAAAGAAAGAGAAAGGAAAGAAAGAGAAAGGAGAAAGAGAAAGGAGAAAGAGAAAGGAAGAAAGAAAGGAAAGAGGGGGAAAAGGAAAGAAAGGAAAGAGGGGAAAGGAAAGAAAGAGAAAGGAAAGAAAGAGAAAGGAGAAAGAGAAAGGAGAAAGAGAAAGGAGAAAGAAAGGAGAAGGAGAAAGAGAAAGGAGAAAGAGAAAGGAGAAAGAGAAAGGAGAAAGGAGAAAGGAGAAAGGAGAAAGGAGAAAAGGGAAAGGAGAAAGAGAAAGGAGAAAGGGAAAGGAGAAAGGAGAAAGGGAAAGGAGAAAGGGAAAGGAGAAAGAGAAAGGAGAAAGAGAAAGGAGAAAGAGAAAGGAGAAAGAGAATACAAGAGAGAAAGAAGAGAGTGAGGAGAGAGGTAGGAGAGCGAGAGAGAGATAGAAAGAAAAAAAGATACAGAGAGAAAGAAGAGTGAGAGAAACAGAGAGAAAGAAGAGTGAGAGAAAAAGAAAAATACAGGGCTAATTGAACTAAGTGTTAAATGCTACATGAAGTGTTGAGGTAAAAGAACTCCTGAGATATTGAACTTATGTATACAATTCAGTAAAATCTAGGAGTTATTTACTGAACATTTTTTGGTAATGCTGTGTGAACAAGGCACAGAGTCCCATTCCTGCCTTGAGGATTGCACATTCTTTTCTGTATACTCCTTTGGATGAACTTATATTCCAGAAATGTGTCCTGGAATGCTTCCATTGCCTCCAATTGGTGGCTATGAACATTCACATTCATTAATTTGTTTTTAATTAAATCGACCATTCTCTTATCACATGCAACATTTCACGGAGGCCATGTGCCTATATTTGGCATGTGAGGTTTCGTGACCTGAGCCCACAGCGAGAGTGACAAGAGAGAGAAAGAGAAAAGAGAAGAAAGGAATTGCACTAACCCCCATCCCATATAGGACTTTCTATCCATCTGATTCAAATCTTTTCCCCTTCTGTTTCTTCTCCCTTACTTTCAGATTTTGCTTAGAGTAACAGCGGGCAGTGATCTCAATGTGGATACAATGTCAGCCAGAAAACAGACATTTTGTCCGTGAATGAAGTTGAGCAGACATTCCTGAGGAAGCTCGTCTCCTCCCGGGTATTTTTAGCTGTGCTATATTTGAAATGCTTACCACCCAAGGCATGCTCAGTCATACTCAGACACAACGATTCCAGCCGGTTATTGATATCTGGCTCTGTTGCTGGTACCTGGAAATCTGAAAAAGAGAAAAAAATAAACTAAGGTTCAACTTTAGTAACAAACAAAGCTGTAAAGTCAAACGGCAGTGGAAGGTAAACTCTAGACCTGGGACTGAACCAGTGATGAAGGTTTTTGTGTATTTTCAAACCATTCCATTAAAGGAGAACTATGAGGTGAGTGCTTTTCACTCACCTCATAGTTCTAGCCGACCTGTGACAATGAGACTGTCACAGGTCGGCTCAGTAGATCGGGAGGTGAGCGAACACATACTGGGTTCGCTCACCTCTCGATCCTGTCACGGCTCTCTGCCGTGACAGGGGGAGGGGCTGGATTCCCCTCTCCGATCTGCCAGCGCTGACTGGCGGAACGGACAAGGGAGGGGGCGGGAACAGCTGGCTCTGCCTCTAGATAGGCAGAGCCAGCTGTCACTCACGCAGCTGGGCGGATCCCGTCATCTAAGTCGGGATCCGCTCCGGCTGCGGCGTCTCAGTATACCGCGAGCTGTAGCTCGCGGTATACTGAGCTTTGGGTAACGGGAGGACGCTAGTTTGTGTCCTCCCATTACCCTAAGGAGAACTATGGGGAAAAACACTGACCCCATAGTTCTCCTTTAAAGGAATCACTCTAGTTCTGTGTTCCTTTGGTCCATTTCCCCGCTACCAGCGCCATCACCATACTGTGCTCTCCTTCAATTTCTGTTGGGTTGTCTACTGGACAGACCTGATAGGAAAACCCTATGGCCAACTATAGGAGTGAGCATTGCAGGCTGACCACGCTGCGGCTAATAGCAAGAATTGGGTTGGCGTTGTCAGCCTGTAACAGGAAGTGCTGCTACAAGAAGGATCTTGAAAAATGAAACTTTGCAAAACATTTACAAACAACACTATACAAAAGTATCTGTGAAGGTTCCCATTCATCCAGGAGGTCATGGTATAGCTGTCAAAAATAACTCAAGGCAACTGGACTTACTGTATTTTTCTTGAAGACGTTTCAATTCAGAATTGAGAAAGCTGGTTGGATGACCAGTGAAATGTCTTCAAGAAAAATACAGCAAGTCCAGTTGCCTTGACTTATTTTTTTACAGATACTATACAAAGTAAAACCTGGTTGTAGATAAACTAAAGATTTTGGGTTTCTCATCATGACAGGAAGTGAAGGGAAATTTCCCCAATGGGACACATGACAAAAAAACCCAATGGAGGTGATGGTGGGGGTGTTTGGGGAGTTGGGTTAGCCAATCCCTATGCTACCTGGAAGTCATGCTAACCCAACAGCTTCAATACTTCCAGACCCAGAATACATATGCAGGTCAGGAGTTCTCACTTCACTTGTTGCATGCTCATTTCATGCCAGTGGCTCAATGTCTAATGTACTAATGCCAGGGAAAGCCAGGAAATGAGCATATTCAAAAACAAGTGATGGCAGCCGATGCGTGTATATCAGGCCAACTCTAGCCAAACAGCTACGTAGACATATACAGGATCCGTCCTGCCATGAAGACTTGTAAAAGTAAAGCACACAGCAGCTCTATGACTGCATAGGGTAAGGATGGACGGATGGAGATGACACGGCTTTGACTACCATCTACCCTTCAGCAGGACATTCCCATACTGGCTGCACCCACCACATAATATCTCCATCCAATCAGCCCATAATGTATTCCCCCCCTTCCTGCTCCTCAGCTCACTGCGAGCCTGATGTCTTCCTT
Source organism: Nanorana parkeri (assembly GCF_000935625.1). Classification (NCBI taxonomy): domain Eukaryota; kingdom Metazoa; phylum Chordata; class Amphibia; order Anura; family Dicroglossidae; genus Nanorana; species Nanorana parkeri. Next base: position 1,195,090 of record NW_017306660.1, read on the forward strand.
TTAGCTGGAAGGTGCAGCATTCGACTGGTTAGACCCCACAGGTTATGAACAGAGCTCTTACCTGGCTGTTGAAACATAAGCATGGTCTGCGGAGAGGTGTGGACGGGCAGTGATCGGGTTCTCTGTACGGAACTGTGGGATCGGCTCGGCATGCTGTTACTTCCTCCGGGGTTCGCAAACCACAGGTTCTGATATGAAAGCCACAACGGAAGTCGTCATTGATCCAGGCTCAAAATACCAATTTCGATAACCAATTATAACCATTAAAAATAGGTGACACGTCACTAAAACTGATAAACATATTCCCATCACCCACCAAACCACAAGCAAAATCGGGTGCTGCAAGATCAATGCAATATGTCTCCAGCACGCAGGAATGCAACTTTTTGTTGCATGTGCAGCTCAGTGTGGAATTGTACGTCAATAAGGGGACCCCGTCCCCAGTTGCAGCTTGCGGTCTGTCTGAAGACCTAATCCAAAAACATCTAAAAAGGTAATATATACAGTTTTAATATTTTTAGGTGCGCTGTGTGAATGGGGACACATAATAAACAAAAAGTGGCGTTTGTCAAATTTGACTGCAAAAATGAAAAATAATAGTCCATGAGGCATTTTCTCGGTATAAGGGATCCGTCTGCACACACGTCAGCCGTGGTAAAAAGGCAAAACTGCACCGGACCAGTAGACCACAGCAAGCTGA
>NW_017306660.1:1195900-1199863 GCF_000935625.1 Nanorana parkeri
ATGCCTGCAGTCTTTTTTTTTTTTTCTTCTCCATTTCTTTAAAAAGATCCAGGCGTGTGGGGAAAAAATAGCACACGGTCAAAACCGTCCTGGGTACAAGGAGGGCGGGTGTGCATTTATTTTTTGCAGCACGTGTTTTGTAACCCGGGTTCAAATAAACATTTAATCTGCCGGCGGTTTATTTTTGGCGAGGGGGAGCTGCTGCTCGCAATGTATACACAGCAATATATCCTGGAGAACTTTGTGTACAACCGAAGGGATGAAAACAAGCGACGCTCAGTCTGTCTGCAGGGCTCTGAGCAGACAGACTCGTAAAACTAAAAATCGGCCACATCGGACACCACTTCCCCCTGGATGATCCAAACTGGATACGTGTAGAGACGCCTCTGCCATTTATACACCCCCACCAGTCGGCTTAAAGTGCATGTAGACCCCAACTTCACTTCCAATTAAAAGCCCCAACCTGGATCGCCATTATCTTTTATATTGCAACTATTGTCTAGTATTTCTATGACTTCACTGCGAGCATTTAAACCCTGATGAAGGGGAAGTGTTGAGCTCATTCAAGTCTTGTGGTGTTCTCATCCTTTTTAATGCACTTTTAGAAGACTCCGGAGACCCTTTGGGACTCACCAGTAGACAGAGAGGTGGATTCCAGAGACCCTTTGGGCCTCTAGAAACTTATGGTTTTAATCTGCCCTTCCTGAGGGTCCAGTGCTCCACCTAGGGGCGTACTACAGATCACGGGGGCCCCACAGCAAAAATGTGATAGGGCGACCCCTGAAGACCTCCTTCTGAGCTGTGACCAATGACACCAAGATCCCAAAGACTCCTCTTGTGCATGCGACATCAGCTTTCCTACACTGTAGACTTTACAAAGGATTAGGGCTGTCATCAACTGGAACCACTCCAACCCTTAATGACACAGTACTGTACGATCTTCACATGTCCTATGTTTAATTTGCCTCAACAACCTAATCCCCCCCCCCCCACTCCATCCTTCTACCCCCAGGCCCCATAGCAGCTACCTGGGCTTCTACGACTATAGTTACACCACTGGCCCCACAAACACATATACTATCAAGGCTTTAATTGCAGTGTTCCCCCGCCATGGAGATTTACCCCGTGCGTGCTGGAAAACACAAAAGGAGCACAAACCAAATGGTGGAAGAGTCAAGCAGCTTTATTGATTAGGAATATGATCACATGGGACAGCCAATGCGTTTCGGGCCCCCTCCATAAGGGCTTGGAATTGTTACTAGGGCTTAAGTAGTTGCCAGACAAATCTGGATTAAGTCTACCCTGTTTGCTGGTGGGATGTCAGTACCGACAATGGTAACAAGATGTCCCTGAATAGTTGCCTTGATCTTGCTCCTAGGCCCGTGGCACTGTCCACATCCCTCAGTCAGCTTCTTCATGTGCTTAGTTCGGCTCCATAGACAGCTCGGTGACCATCTACCAGCCTCATAGAAGTCTTTGGAGCTGAACTGCGCACATGGGATCAAGAAGCCAATGGAGAAATGCAAACAGTGAGGGCCTCAGAGCGAGATCTAGGTAAGTGATTTGGGAAGAGAGATTGGGCTACACCTGCTTAGGGGTAAGGGGGCAAAAAGGTAAGGAAACAAAAAAAAAAAAAATTGTAGGAAGTTTCTTTAGCCTTTAAAGCAAACCTGTCGTGAGAGAATTATGGGTCTGCCATTGCTAGTCTCTGCCCGGTCTGGAGTGTCAGAATTCCTCATCTCTGTGTTTGTTCCAGGAGAGCGGCTCTCTGACAACTGAAGGCGAATCATGACAGCTAGGGATCTAGCGTTCTCCAAAGTAGACGTCCATTATGGCAGCCTAGGGAATTTTCTCATGGCGGGTTTACTTTAAAAAGGAGAACTATGAGGTGAGTGCTTTTCACTCACCTCATAGTTCTAGCCGACCTGTGACAATGAGACTGTCACAGGTCGGCTCAGTAGATCGGGAGGTGAGTGAACACATACCGGCGTTCGCTCACCTCTCGATCCTGTCACGGCTCTCTGATGTGACAGGGGAGGGGCTGGATTCCCCCCTCTCCGCTCCGCCAGCGCTGACTGGCGGAACGGACGGGGGAGGGTACAGCTGGCTCTGCCTCTAGATAGGCAGAGCCAGCTGTCACTCATGCAGCTGGGCGGATCCCCGCACAATTGTCGGGATCCGCTTCAGCTGCGGCGTCTCAGTATATAGTGAGCTACAGCTCGCGGTATACGGAGCCCAGGGTGACGGGAGGACGCTAGTTTGTGTCCTCCCGTTACCCTGAGGAGAACTATGGGGAAAAGCCTTAACCGCATAGTTCTCCTTTAACATATTCCTGTTTCCATGCAGAGAGAGGGGTGATGCTGCTCCTCGGAGTCATTCAGCGGTTCTTTCTTTGCAAATTCAGGGTCTGCCTGGGCATATACAACCGCCATCTTTCAGCATTTACATTTTTGAGGGGGATGCCCAATGTAACGGTCTTACCTACTTTGGTGTGTGATCAGTACAGGGCTAAACAGAATTGGAGAATAGACAACAAGAAACACAAAGCTCTAGACCCACCTGCCTGCCCTGCTTCAGCATTGCCGGGTTGCTGGACGCCGCCCTCTGCGTCACTCCCAGGAGGCTGCTCGGTCCCAGTATCCCAAGCCGTGAGCTGGGCAGGTTGCGGGACGGGATCTGGAACTGGCGCGGGTTTCTCCTGGCGATGGCGGCACCTACAGATCCAGCTGTAGGGAGCGAGTTCGACTGTCCGAACCCGCGGCTGCCGAAAAAGACATCAGCACTAGTCCAATTAGAATCGACATTGCGGAAAAAGTGGAAGATGTCAAATCAAACTGCACCTTTCATAGTCAGAATGGAAGCAGAGGCTTTTCTAAGCAATGGTCACTGAGCTTTGTTAAAATGGTCCTGCCATGAAGCTCCTTGTCCAGGCACTTCCTGTTACAGGGCGACAACGCCCTGTCCTGGTCTTACAACTGTGCTCTTGCACGGACAACCCTGTCACATGGGCTTGCAATGGAAACCACAAGCAAAGGTGCTAATGCACATTACACTGGCATGGCCCACTGTTATCAGGTAACCCTCACTGAGAAAAAAAGTCATGCAGCCATGAGTGGGGTACATGTAGATAGGAAGTGGCTACAAAGGGGCTGCAGGATATCAGCAGCACTGTGAAAAGAAAAAGGTGGAGAAAAAAAAGTGACAATACAGTAGCACAAATGGGAGAGCAGGACAGAGTTGTCACCCTATAACAGTAAGTGGCCTGAACAAGTGACATCATGGCAAGATCACTTATTTAAAAACATAAAAACAAACTTTTACAACATCAACATGTTCAAGCTTCTATGATATTTTAGTAAGTGGGTTGACATATCCTTTAAAAGACGGCGCTAGCATTGAATTTACCATATCAGACCCACCAAGTCCAGCAGATCTGCATGTTGGCACCCAGGATGGACCCCAGTTGAGGCAGTAGCATGCCTGTAAGCAGACAATTATAAACCCATGCATGTAAACACACATTAGAATATAGAAGCGGGTTTTCCCCGAGTAGCTGATGAAATGCAGTCACTAAGGTAACTAGCACACGGGGACATCAGAAGCCAACCTACTTTCTCTGCTGCCGGTACCCAGCAACATCCAAGAGGGTTTTCCGTGGAAAAGACCTGTACAGCTTCTGAACTTGCTGTTTCCATGACAACAGTCTCTTCTTCTGGGTCTCCGTGAAGGCCTGTGCAAAATACATCATAGTTAGCCGAGGATCTGCAATACTATGCAACAGTTTAACCGGAGCAGAAGGAGAAACCCCGTACAGGATACATCTATCCAAAGAACTAACATTGTTACTAATATCGTATACACACACACACGTCATGGAGGAGAGAATAAATAGAGAGGAGAGAGAAAAAAACAAAAACAAAGATAGGCTAATGAATAAAAGGCATGATTTTGAAAGAGAAAAGA
>NW_017306660.1:1199889-1201401 GCF_000935625.1 Nanorana parkeri
AGAATAGAATAGACAGACAGATGAATAAGATGACTAAGTTGGATAGAATAGAAGAGAAAGAAAGAGGAGATAGACTGCAGAATATGTGTGAAAGATTAAAACAGACTGCAAGAGAAAGAACCTGAGAGATATAATGAATGGACAGAGAAAAAGCGAGCGTATAAGAAGGATGGATAAAGAGAGGAATATGGAATGGACATAAGCTAGGTAGACTAATAATTAATTGGAAAAGATCGAATAGAGAGATGAATACGAGAGAGGAGATATCAGAGATATCTAAAAAAAGATAGCTATAGATAAGCCATCTACATAGTTACATAGTATTTGAGGTTGAATAAAGACATAAGTCCATCAAGTCCAACCTATTGTGTGTGTGCATTTATGTTTGAGCAGGTGTGTGTGTATTAGTCCATGTGTGATTTTGCGCTTAAGCGTACCTGTACCCCTGTATATTATGGTCTCTGAGGAACTCGTCCAGGAGTTTCTTGAATGATTCCACACTCTTAGCTGAAATCACTTCCTGCGGCATCGAGTTCCAGACCTTAACCGCTCTAACTGTGAAGAACCCCCTGCGCCCTGTGTGTTGAAATTTTTTTTCCACCAATTTTTTGTTGTGTCCTCTGGTCTTTGTTCCGGAGCTAACCGTAACCGGATTAACTGTATTAACTGTTTGTTAATACAAAGTAGTAAACTGCCTACGCAGACGTATTTGATGTTCCCTTCATTTATATGGGAATGTCATAATGGAGTGTAAGCTGATGCTGCACGTAGGTGGGTGGGCAGCACCAGCACAGGATGGTCTTTCTTGCCTTCATTGTGAGAGTTTATCATTAGCAGAAAGACCATGATGTCATCTCTCATACACCCTAAAGTTCATTAAATACATCGAGAAGAATCTCATTGGCCTTTGGGTAAAGGTGATCCCTTTTGAGTGAATTTTGTATCGCCTCCAATTTGCTCGATAACCCGCACATTACAAAAGCGAACGTTTTATGGCCCTTGTACAGAGTGAAAACTTTGCTCGGTGCTCTATGTCTGCTCAGTACTTACTTCATGAATAAGGCATTTGTCGATCAGCTGCAGGTAGGAGCTGATGTTCTCTTCATCCGGCCTGGAGACCAGGAGCTGTGTACAAACTGAAAGGAAGGAAAATAAACTCATTGACAAACTGGAACCTAATGAAATGAAATGGTCTGTCTCCAACGACTCCAGAAAGCAATTTACTTAATTGCTTATTGTCACACGCAGAGAAAATTGCCCCATTTCTCATAACCAACAGGGTGTGCCAAGCGCAATTAAAGACGGGAGATGGTGAGAATGATGGCACTCATGTGGACACACAGCAAGTCCCATAATTCAATTCTGGAACACAAATACGTCTGTCAGGTCCATATTTGGGGTCCATGCCCAACAGTGAGCGCCTCAAAGAGGCAACAAACTTTCCTGTAGGTACAACTGCTCTGTCCTCTAAGAGTATCAGTGATGAGGAACGACTACCACCCACGCGGTTCC
>NW_017306660.1:1201469-1218070 GCF_000935625.1 Nanorana parkeri
GGAGATGCTGCAGATGATTGGCTGTGTTCTCCCGGCTGACATTTCCATAACCTCTTCCTGCTGCATTGCCATGCTCAACACCAAAAAACATGGAGGCTCACATGGATAAAGTAGGCCTAAAGGGACAACTGAAATTTTAAGTGACCCCGATGCTCTACTAAATGTTTTAAAATCAAACCATACTCCTAAAAGAAGAGTGATAATTACATTTCCTGCTGCCCATGCCACCACACATTGCTCAGACTCTTCTGGAGGAGGAACCAGTCAAAGCTGTGGGGGACCCTGGAGATAGACTCTCCGGAAGCACCTGTTCCTGAAGATTTGTCAGGATGGGAGCATTCCATGGTGTGGGTAGCAGGAGAAATATCCACAATCTCCTTTTACAGGTATAGCTTGATTTCAAACATTTAGTATAGCGACAGGGTCTCTTTAATACTAATCTCCTCTAACTCATACCCCCACATCTTACATGGCTACTGTGCCAGGGCAGGGAACGCTACATGGCTGTGGCAGGGCAGGGACCGCTACATGGCTACTGTGGCAGGGACCACTACATGACTACTGTGGCAGGGCAGGGACCTCTACATGGCTACTGTGGCAGGGCAGGGACTTCTACATGGCTACTGTGGCAGGGCAGGGACTTCTACATGGCTACTGTGGCAGGGCAGGGACTTCTACATGGCTACTGTGGCAGGGCAGGGACTTCTACATGGCTACTGTGGCAGGGCAGGGACTTCTACATGGCTACTGTGGCAGGGCAGGGACTTCTACATGGCTACTGTGGCAGGGCAGGGACTTCTACATGGCTACTGTGGCAGGGCAGGGACTTCTACATGGCTACTGTGGCAGGGCAGGGACTTCTACATGGCTACTGTGGCAGGGCAGGGACTTCTACATGGCTACTGTGGCAGGGCAGGGACTTCTACATGGCTACTGTGGCAGGGCAGGGACTTCTACATGGCTACTGTGGCAGGGCAGGGACTTCTACATGGCTACTGTGGCAGGGCAGGGACTTCTACATGGCTACTGTGGCAGGGCAGGGACTTCTACATGGCTACTGTGGCAGGGCAGGGACTTCTACATGGCTACTGTGGCAGGGCAGGGACTTCTACATGGCTACTGTGGCAGGGCAGGGACTTCTACATGGCTACTGTGGCAGGGCAGGGACTTCTACATGGCTACTGTGGCAGGGCAGGGACTTCTACATGGCTACTGTGGCAGGGCAGGGACTTCTACATGGCTACTGTGGCAGGGCAGGGACTTCTACATGGCTACTGTGGCAGGGCAGGGACTTCTACATGGCTACTGTGGCAGGGCAGGGACTTCTACATGGCTACTGTGGCAGGGCAGGGACTTCTACATGGCTACTGTGGCAGGGCAGGGACTTCTACATGGCTACTGTGGCAGGGCAGGGACTTCTACATGGCTACTGTGGCAGGGCAGGGACTTCTACATGGCTACTGTGGCAGGGCAGGGACTTCTACATGGCTACTGTGGCAGGGCAGGGACTTCTACATGGCTACTGTGGCAGGGCAGGGACTTCTACATGGCTACTGTGGCAGGGCAGGGACTTCTACATGGCTACTGTGGCAGGGCAGGGACTTCTACATGGCTACTGTGGCAGGGCAGGGACCTTTATATGGGTGCCTTATGTGTGGGAGGGAGCAGGGACTGTAATACAGCTACTGTGTGTGTGTCTGGTAGTGAGAACTGCACATATAAAGATCTAACCGTGCAGGTTCCTAAATTTTGGGTTAAGTTTTGGTTGTATGAAATGGCACAGGTCATTTAATATATTTCACAGCCACCTATATACACACAAGAGAGCAAAGATAAAATGTCATAAACCCCAAGTAGAAAGGCGGAATAATTAAAAAATGCTTAGTGTATTTAGCAGGTCTTACCTTTACCCATAACCCTGGTGAACTGTCCCGGAAGGTCGCCCTCTGGTAACGGGGTGCTCCCGCTCTCCCCCTCACAGTTGCCCATATGATGCTGCTGCATGCCGCCAGAGGCGGAGTCTTTGTTCTCCAATCCCAGACCCCCCAACGATGGCTGGGACTCGGACTCCCGGCTGTGGTCTTCCGTATTGTTGTTCTGGGAGGAGTACGCTTTGATTGGTGTCAGGATCATCTGGTGCAGTTCCTGCAGGGGCCCCCGAAGATTCCCTCCTTCCAGGATGTCCTGAGCGTGCACAAACACAAACAAACCCATTAGAGGCTGGACTGATAATAGGGTCTGAAATGTAAACCTTCACCTAGGTAAATTAAAGAGACCCCGTCACCATCCAAGATGTTACAATGTTGCAGTCTGATCACTAGGGGAGGGTAGACTGAGGAAATGCTTCTTCCCACCTGCAGGAGATTGATCACTGGGGGTGGGCAGACTGAGGAAAAGCTTCCTCCTGCCTGCAGGAGACTGACATCATCTCAGCCTAGGCAAAGTCACTGAACTGGAGCCCAAGGACGGCTTTTCCATTTTTTGAAAACTTCTACTATTGCTGTCTATTGTGATATGCTGGGAATCTATTTACAAATATTTTCAGTCACTGAGAAGTTTATTTTATTCAGTTGATTGTTTTGTGACAAGTTTGGGGAAACATATAAATATCACATCTATGTTACATCATATACTCACCCTTTCCAAGGACTTCAGAAGTATATGTCTCTCCTTCAGCTTCTGGATGCTGATGACGATTTTGTGGCGGGCGCCTTTGGTGACATTCTGCATTAAAACAAACAATGGCGAGTCTGTTAGCTGCACAGTTAAAGAACCTCACACAATAAAATGTATGTGACTCTACAAAATATGACAAACCAACTGTAATCTCCTCTTCTATGTTCAATATATAAACATTTTTTGGTACGTTGTTGCCAAATAAATGCAAATTGTTATGTTCTTGCCAAATGAATGCAAATCCCGCCGGTGTTGGGTGTGCTCAGCTGCTTCACCCTCAACCTATTCACCATGGAGGAATCCTCAAATACCTTTCAGGTCCCAGGGAACCCCTGCTGTAACTCATATTTAGAGCTTGCGGTATATTATTGTGAACAGTGAGTTGCAATATAGCAATAAATAGAACATTAAAGTCAATTTTTTTCTCCCCCCCTCTCTATGCTGGTGTAAGTATTTGCCGTAAATGATTCCTCTTAATCCGATCATCATCTTCTTTCCTGTAGTTGACGGCATGTAACGACCCGCCACCTGGCTTCCTAAATAGCCGGGAACCCGGGCGGCGTGTAAAGACTCGCCACCCGGCTTCCCGATTAGCAGGGAAGCCGTCTCCATGCTTCTCGTCACTAGGCGAGGAGAAAGCATGGAGCCAGCTCTCTGGCCAATCACGAACCCGGTCGACATTTAATGACGCAGCGCCCAGCTTCCCGATTGGCAGGGAAGCTGGCTTCCCGGGCCAATTAGGAAGCCGAATGTTGCGTCATTACACGCTGCCCTGCTTCCCGATTGGCCGGGAAGCCGGCTCCATGCACCCTCGTCACAAGTGACGAGGGTGCATGGAGCCGGCTACCTGGCCAATCAGGAAGCTGGGCAGAGTGTAATGACTCGCTACCCAGCTTCCTGATACCGGAAGCCCAAGTATCGGGCTAGGCATCGAAGCATTTGGACGAGTACTCAACCAAATACTCGGCATCGGCACCGATACCAATACTAGTATCGCTGCATCCCTAATGGTGACATAACCGCAATTGTCTTCTATTGAGAACTATGATTCCGTCTGCCTCGGCGGCTGATTGCATCTGTAGTCCCTCCAGTCACAGATCCCGTCCTGCAGACACCAACAAAGCCAGATCCAAAAACTTTCAGGAGCCTGTGGGGAGAAGAACCCCATGACTAAGGTAAGTCAGCAATGGGGCATATGGGGGAGGTGGCCATGTGACCAGGTTTCATGTCACACTTTGAATATGGGGGTAACTTGAAACATGGTATCAAAAGTGAAAGGTCATGCACCACGCGTGAACCCGCTACAATGCGCACACAAGTGTAAATGTCGCCGTACAAATCAAATTGCCAGATTTGTTTCTTTTAATATGACCTACGACCTCAGCTCAGAGCTAGAATGGTCATGAGGAAATGGCTGGTGCACCCAACAAGATGTTATCGGTGGGGGGCAGAGGGGGCGACACTTTACCTGAGCCTCGAGCTGACACTCGTTCAGGGACATCATCTCGTCATACGTCATCTGTGAGAACAAGGCCGCGTACTTGTGCAAGCGGAGACTTTTCAGCCACGCGGGGACATCTGCCAACAGGAAGACAATGTAACAATATCAGAAACAATAGAAGAGAAAACTGAAAAAAAAACAAAAGATATGTAAAACAAAACAAACAAAAAAAAGCTGAGGGGTGGTGGGCCCTCCTCTTAGTATTCCCAGAAGGCTTTCAATACATCATGGAGGTGGCAGATTTAAAGGGTCATTCCAACTAAAGCTGATATTTACAGTGTTTGCTGGGCATCAAACAGGACTGGTCGGCGTGATCAGAGGACGACATGCAGTGCAACGCTGGAGCAAAAGAAGGGCGAGTAGTGCTTTCAAATCATGGAGTTGGCCTTAAATAAAGATTCCCAGTATTGAATGTGATGGATAAACACACAGCTCAATCCGCGCTGCCTGCCATGGAAGTTTGCACTCTGTTGAGCCAGTCTTTAGATCCATTCCATATAGGATGCTGTACTCCAGACAGTGCTAGACCCTGCGATGGCGCCGCATCAAAACCAGTTCAAGGGATACCAAGTCATGCACTACGAAAAAGTAATTGCGTCCTACATGTGTATAGTGAAGAACAGCGTTGTATATTCTGATGTTTCGGGGTGTCATAGGGTCACCCCTGCCACACAACATAATCAGGACCTAGACCCCCCTCTGTGGAATACACCGCAGCTAATCCTGGTCCAGGGCCCACCCTAGCCTGTGATTGGCCACTGAACAGCGACACACACTGGTGATCTTTCCTCCAGCAAGCATTGTAACTGACAGAACTGAACCCTGATTGGCCCAGACTGCTGAATACTTAAAAGGAGAATTATGAGGCGAGTGATTTTCACTCAGCCTCATAATCTGAGCCGACCTGTGACAATGAAACTGTCACAGGTCGGCTCAGTAGATCGGGAAGTGAGGGAACACATACCGGTGCTCGCTCACTTCTCGATCTATCCCTGCAGAGAGCCGTTTCGGTCACTTATGGCTCCCTGCAGGGATTCCCTTCTCCCCGCTCCGATCCTCCAGCGCTGACTGGCGGAACGGATGGGGGAGGGGGCGGGCACAGCTGACTCTGCCTCTAGATAGGCAGAGCCAGCTGTCAATCCCGCAGCTGGGTGGATCCAGACAGTAATGTCGGGATCCGTCCCGGCTGCTGCGTCTCAGTATAACGCCAGCTGTAGCTGGCGGTATACTGAGCTTAGGGTGACGGGAGGACGCTAGTTCGTGTTCTCCCGTGACCCTTAGGAGAACTATGGGGAAAAGCCCTGACCCCATAGTTCTCCTTTAAATTACAGATTTAGGTACTTCTGCTGGCCTGGCTGCATATGAAAATAAATCATTTTTTAAATTAATACACAAATTGGATAAAAATTATGATTTTCTACCTTCCTGTTCACATCTGACTGCTGCTGAACAGCTGCTTTACCAGCATCATGGAGCCAGAGAGCCGTTTAGGTCCCTTTGGAGCAATGCAGGCGGGCGCAGTTACAGCTGATCGGAGGAGTGGGGATCACTCCTGGAACCGCCACACAAGAGAAGGGGGGGGGAGCATTTGTTACGTTTCCCCAAAATTGCTTTTTAAAATGCACCAAGCGTCACGTAGAACAGCGGACATGGACGCTGAAGATTTGTGATTATTTAGCTATTTGTCATCCTCACATGCACCCGCACACCCCCCAAACCTTTGCTGCCGACCAGCATTCAGGAAACGTTCAATAAACAACTGAAGAGTAAATCTGTCACTTGCAGCTAAAACACATTAGTTTAATGTCGTGCCTGCAGACGCTACAGCTCCGAGCAGCCGGCGCCCCCCCATCTCCAATGCTGCACCTAGGTCATCAAACATCATGGTCGTCATCATTGAGACCCAGTCATTATATCCAGGATGAAATAATGTGCCAACATGATGCATAATGTGCATTCTCTTTAGAAAATAAAAAAATACAAAAAGATACATAAAGAAAAAAAAAACACATATAAAAAAAGATTAATAATATAAGATAAATAAATAAAGAATGATAAAGAAGATAAAAAAAATAAATTAAAAAAAAGATACAAAAAAGAAAAAAGCCTGCAGATTCTGAGCTTTCAAGTGACTTTTGTTTGTACGTTTTAAAAGCTCCATGTTGATCCTGCCCATTTCTCAACGATTTCCTGTTCAAGGGTTGGCAGGTCTCAATGTAGTTATGTGTTGTGCCCCCAGTCTGAGCGCTCCTGCACTGGTACAAAGATAGTGGTGTCGACGCACAGCACTCTGATCACTACCATGTTGTCACCCGAGTCCCGTTTACACCCAAAACCTAAAGTTACAAGAGCTGGGAGGGCAGCGAGGATGGGAGGATACGTGGGAATTTTCGACCCTACCCTGCACACTCAGTGGAGCAGATGTCACATGACGCGACGTAAAACCGAAAAAAAAGGTACATAAAAAGCTAGTTCATAAAGAGGTAGAGACTGGTCGCCTCACCCCGCCCCCTCTGCTCCAGCGCTGGAACAGACCAGAAATAGACCTGATGACATCAGACCGCAGAAGCCCAGGGGAGAAGAGGGTGCAGAGACCGGTCTAGCAGCCAGACGGAACTGTATATGGACCTGACTTGTAGCACAAACCCAATTTATACAGCCCTCGCCTCTGGGGGGGGCATCTACGGCACCTCCAAAAGCCAGCATTGGCAGTGTTCGCTGCCGCCGCTCCCAGACGAGGCCACGCTGCTCTGTGGTGACAAGGGGGCATGGTCAGACGGGACACCCTGCGATCCTCTGGCTCGTAAGTCCTCGTGAATACTGGGCATTTTCACGAGTCCCCAATATGATACCGGCGCTTTAGATTTTTAAACTGAAGGGGCTGCCTGATGTCGCCTGCGCTTGCTGGGGACCTCAGCAGCCTTCCTGTGAGCCACGCAGCGCCTGTTTACAGCGCCTGTTTACAGCGCCGGCCACACATCTCCTTCCTGGGGAACCACGCCGCCCGCACATGCCTGCGAGACCCTCCGGACCCCTGGTGAGACCCTGCACAGACCCCCTGAGATCCCACCAGCCTCCCGAGACCCCGCACAGCCCCCTCAAACAGCATTGTCACCCTACTGGCCAGAGATGTGTAGTTTTAGATGGACTTAAGCCCAACTACATCCAACACTTTTAAGCAGTTTCAGCAATGGGGTAATTTTTTTTCAATGTTTGGAAAAAAGGTTCGAGCTTTGTGTATTTCTTCCAGATCTGTGCAGTAATCCAGTGTGAGACTTGGAGCTTCCTGTAATAAAGACCACTCACTGCTGCTCTCTCCATGTGCAGGGTGACTGGTATTGTCTCCGCCCCCCCTGTAATAAAGACTGGACACTGCTGCCCTCTCTTTGTGCAGGGTGACTGGTCTTATCTCCACCCCCTCCTGTAATAAAGACCAATCACTGCTGCTCTCTCCTTGTGCCGGGTGACTGGTTTGGTCTCCGCCCCCTCCTGTAATAAAGACCAGTCACTGCTGCTTTCTCTCCTTGTGCAGGGGGACTGGTCTCGTCTCCTCCCCCTCCTGTAATAAAGACCGCTCACTACTGCTCTCTCTGCTTGTGCAGGGTGACTGGTCTTGTCTCTGCCCCCTCCTGTAAATAAAGACCAGTCACTGCTGCTCTCTCAACTTGCGCAGGGTGACTGGTTTAGCCCCCTTCCACCCCCAGGCCCCATGGGCTGCGATGGCTATTGTTACACCACCGAACACACCAATATCCATCTAATCCAAGATTTCCGAAAATGTTTTGGAAACCACCCCCTCCCCGGCACATAGAAAGCTGGCGAGATGAGCGCATCTTCAAAAATGGAAACGCCACCCATGAAATCGAGGCTTTTTTTTGTAGTAAACTTCGTGACAGCGAAGCATCTCTGTATTAAATTATGTAATGCGAGTTTGGTTCCAGCGAGTGATTTACAACTGCTGCGCGCAAGCAACATCCGTTCTATAATGTGTTCAGGCCTCGGAGGCCGGGACGCTCAGCCTTTGTGGGCTTGGCACTGGCCTGAAAATGAAGTCATCTAAACAGCCTTTTGTAGCGTAGGAACAGAACAACAAAGTCCCAGAAAAGTGACTTCTCGCAGCCCCGCGCAACGGATCTTGGCCTGCAGTCACGCTGTGGGTGCGTCTATATCCCAGTCCCTTCTGTATCGTTATAGGGGGCTCCGGGCCAATATTTAAAGTGAACCGGTGCTAAAAAGGAATTAGGAAAACATGATGGTGGAGGGGGCAATGCACTTGGTGGCTCATGTGTGCCTCTATGATGCGGGCTCTTAAAAAGGGAACCAGCCACGACTTGGCTAAGATTTATTCCTGAAAGCCCAACTCCACTTATAAATAAAACATAAAATGTAAGCAGCCCAGCGAGTATTAAAGAAACAAAACAAAACAAAAACACAACAGCCTTGATTGCAATCTCCAGCGCGGTCTCTCGTAGACTTATCGCGCTAGTTGTCCAGCACTAGCCGCCCTCCAGCAGCATCCAACCCACTCCCTAGAGGTATTTCATCAAGCTGCCCTGAACTCACAGGAGGAAAACCTCTTCAATTACCCGACTCCATGTTCAGAACACTTAGGGGTATAATTATAAAAGAAAGGAATCTGAAATTCAACATTCACTGCAAGTGAATATTCCAGGAGCATGCGTTTTGAATGACGGAGACGGATTCGACCGCCAGTAAATGTTTGGTGAAAAATTATAGCTACAGCTTTCTAGTTATGCCCTTTACGGTCTCTCGGCTCCTAAACGTGTATAACAGAATATAAAACAACAGAGCCCAGAGGAAGTGTGAAAACAGACATAGAAGCTGCTGCTGTAACTGTGCGTCACAAGCCCCCGACCCTCGGCTGAGCGCTCCATACTCCCCGACCCTCGGCTGAGCGCTCCATACTCCCGAAACCCTCGGCTGAGCGTTGCATACGTCCAAAACCCTCGGCTGAGCGTTGCATACGTCCAAAACCCTCGGCTGAGCGTTGCATACGTCCAAAACCCTCGGCTGAGCGTTGCATACGTCCAAAACCCTCGGCTGAGCGTTGCATACGTCCAAAACCCTCGGCTGAGCGTTGCATACGTCCAAAACCCTCGGCTGAGCGTTGCATACGTCCAAAACCCTCGGCTGAGCGTTGCATACGTCCAAAACCCTCGGCTGAGCGTTGCATACGTCCAAAACCCTCGGCTGAGCGTTGCATACGTCCAAAACCCTCGGCTGAGCGTTGCATACGTCCAAAACCCTCGGCTGAGCGTTGCATACGTCCAAAACCCTCGGCTGAGCGTTGCATACGTCCAAAACCCTCGGCTGAGCGTTGCATACGTCCAAAACCCTCGGCTGAGCGTTGCATACGTCCAAAACCCTCGGCTGAGCGTTGCATACGTCCAAAACCCTCGGCTGAGCGTTGCATACGTCCAAAACCCTCGGCTGAGCGTTGCATACGTCCAAAACCCTCGGCTGAGCGTTGCATACGTCCAAAACCCTCGGCTGAGCGTTGCATACGTCCAAAACCCTCGGCTGAGCGTTGCATACGTCCAAAACCCTCGGCTGAGCGTTGCATACGTCCAAAACCCTCGGCTGAGCGTTGCATACGTCCAAAACCCTCGGCTGAGCGTTGCATACGTCCAAAACCCTCGGCTGAGCGTTGCATACGTCCAAAACCCTCGGCTGAGCGTTGCATACGTCCAAAACCCTCGGCTGAGCGTTGCATACGTCCAAAACCCTCGGCTGAGCGTTGCATACGTCCAAAACCCTCGGCTGAGCGTTGCATACGTCCAAAACCCTCGGCTGAGCGTTGCATACGTCCAAAACCCTCGGCTGAGCGTTGCATACGTCCAAAACCCTCGGCTGAGCGTTGCATACGTCCAAAACCCTCGGCTGAGCGTTGCATACGTCCAAAACCCTCGGCTGAGCGTTGCATACGTCCAAAACCCTCGGCTGAGCGTTGCATACGTCCAAAACCCTCGGCTGAGCGTTGCATACGTCCAAAACCCTCGGCTGAGCGTTGCATACGTCCAAAACCCTCGGCTGAGCGTTGCATACGTCCAAAACCCTCGGCTGAGCGTTGCATACGTCCAAAACCCTCGGCTGAGCGTTGCATACGCCCGAAACCCTCGGCTGAGCGCCCCATACGCCCGTACCCTCGGCTGGGCGCCCCCATACGCCCGTACCCTCGGCTGAGCGCTACATACTTCTGGCCACTGCAATCTTTACATTTATATTATCTAGCTTAGGCAAGTTTACTGTTATTGTTCTAGCATTCAAAAAAATGTTTGTGCCGATTATCTGTATTTCATCATAATTGGATAACGGGATGTCACTTATATTCCGGTTCTTTCTGATGGGGTTAATGTTTCACAATGGGGATGGAGGGAAGGAGAGCTCCTGAGGAAATCTCACAGGGGGCACTATATAACCTACAGCCAGCCCTGCTCTCATGTGTTGAACCGCAGAAGTCATCTGTGAACAATATTGTAAATTAAAAACTGTAGAAACCACATGTACCTTAAAAAAAAGGGGGGGCCTCTGAACTCATCCGTCTCTGGTGGTTCAAATCAAATGCAACACCAGATTGACGCCAGTAGGAAGGAAGAACGTATCTTAAAACAAGATCCTGACCACAAGCGTCTCGGAGCTACTAACTTTCAATTGTATGGTTAGAAGTCGGCCATTAAACTGTCACTCATTGTAATTGTACAGATACCCTCAAAGACTGCAGTCAGTCCTGTTGGGCTGGTATAATGACTTCAACCTTTAGCTGGAGTTCCACCTCGTCTTATTCATCAGACGAGCCGCCATTCCAAAAGGTCAGATTTTTATTTCTTTTTTTTACGTTTTTAGGTTTTAAGACTGTAATCCAAGTAAATGGCTAAAGCACACCAATAAATACATAAATGGGAGCGGCTTTACCGATTTAATAGTCAAAAAAGTTGTCTAGCTAGTCCTGATATTTCCACAGCCCTCCCAGATAGAACAGCCAGGTTGCTGACCGAATGTTTCTCTGCTGCAACTAACCAATACAGCCTGGTCACAACCCCCAGCATTTGATTGAACAATAAAAAGGAGCAGCAGCAGACTGATCAGCTCATCCCATCATGTTCCTTGTCATCACATATGCACTGCGGTATGAATCGGAGAAAGGAGGAGGAGGGGGGTAGAGAAGGAGGGTTTAAAAGGAAGGACAAGGAGGAGGAGGGGGGTTTAAGGAAGGACAAGGAGGAGGAGGAGGAGGGTTTAAGGAAGGACAGGGAGGAGGAGAAGGAGGGTTTAAAGGAAGGACAGGGAGGAGGAGAAGGAGGGTTTAAGGAAGGACAGGGAGGAGGAGAAGGAGGGTTTAAGGAAGGACAGGGAGGAGGAGAAGGAGGGTTTAAGGAAGGACAGGGAGGAGGAGAAGAAGAATTAAAAGAAGGAGGGGGAGAATAAGGAAGGACAAGTAGGAGGGTTTAAGGAAGGACAAGTAGGAGGGTTTAAGGAAGGACAAGTAGGAGGGGTTAAGGAAGGACAAGTAGGAGGGTTTAAGGAAGGACAGGGAGGAGGAGAAGGAGGGTTTAAGGAAGGACAGGGAGGAGGAGAAGGAGGGTTTAAAGGAAGGACAAGGAAGAGAAGGAGGGTTGAAAGTCAGACAAGAGCTGGCGCTGAGGAAGAATAAGGAAAAGAAGGATGAGAAGGGTGGGAAGAAAAAAATTGAGGAGAAATTATGTAAGGATGAGGGAGGAGTAGGAGTGAGGAAAGAGGAATGATAAGGAAAAGACTGAAGTGGATGTGGAGAAATAATAATTTTAAAAAAAGAGCAGAGAGTTAAGCAAAGAGAGGGGGGTTAAAGAAGAAGAGGGGAAAACAGTACAGGAAGGAGGAAACAAAAGGGGGGCAGAAGGAGAGCGGAAGGTAAAGGGGTGAGGGTATATTGAGAATATTTCCTGGTGTAATATGAGAGAAGGCACCCTTGGCATCCCTTTAGATGTGCACTCTCCTTATTCATATTGGGAAGCCTTAGGAACATGCACATCTAAATGGATCACTTCCGATAAAACAGCTATATAGAAAGTCCTAAATACACAAACTATTATTAAGAGCCTGAAAGAGATTTTAAATACAAGTCCATTAATGATCCCTTAACAGCTGCCAAAACATGATGGCCACCTCCTGAGGCCCAGGGCCAAGTGCATTTAGCCAAAAGACACCCAACTGCTTTGCTTTATGCTAAAAATGAACACGATTTTGTGCTGTTAGAGGGGTCCTCATTCTCCTCAATTCCTCACCCACCCTTCAGAAGAGCAATAAAGCTGAAGGCCACTGCATGATACCCGAGCAGGAGCGCCGGGTGTTCAAGGACCATGAATTATTTTACAGAATATTTTCTCATCCAGAGCAAACAATATACGGCTATAAAAATCTTCATTGAATAAAGACACACAAAAAAAAACCATCAGCAAAATTATTATTTGTGGCTTTGCAGCACTTGGATGTCTCATCTGGCCATCGCAGTGAGTAAATAAAAACAAAGCAGTTGAAAATGTCAGCAATCGGATGAAAACTCAACAAAGCACAAGCCAACGGGGCAGCAGCTAGAAAAATCAATTGTACAATCCAATACTGTCATCAGGAGCCCAATAAACGGTTCCAGGCATCCTAATTAATTCCGCACTTGAAATATGGGACCCGCCAGAGAGCCAAGACGGAGCCAACTCTCAGGTAGACAACACCGAGACACCATTAAAGCTGCACCGGCACTTAATGGAAACCTTTATTTATGACACAATTCTACATTTATTATTTTACATCCATACACAGTTCACTGGATTTCAAAGTGAATTTGCAATACTAGGAGCAAAAATAGAGGATCTATCTTTCTGGAACGGTCAGCGGTGTTCATCATCATGTCCCAGCCCGTGAGGAGATCTCGGGATGATGCGGAACTATATAGATTGTAAAAGTACGACCACGGTACAGTGCTACTTAAATATGCCAGACAAATGGATGAAAAAACATTTCTTCTTCCTCTAATGCATGGCTTTAAAAAAAAAAAAATAGTTTCCGAGTCAGCTCGTGGAATTAGCTGAAATTGGTATTTGAATCTTGTTGTCACAGAACAGCTGAGAATGCAGCCTATCCATTCACTAGAGACCGGTGACATCACTGAGAATGCAGCCTATCCATTCACTAGAGACCGGTGACATCACTGAGAATGCAGCCTATCCGTTCACTAGAGACCAGTGACATCACTGAGAATGCAGCCTATCCATTCACTAGAGACCAGTGACATCACTGAGAATGCACCCTATCCCTTCACTAGAGACCGGTGACATCCCTGAGAATGCAGCCTATCCCTTCACTAGAGACCGGTGACATCCCTGAGAATGCAGCCTATCCATTCACTAGAGGCCGGTGACATCACTGTGAATTCTGCCTATCCATTCACTAGGGACCGGTGACATCACTGAGAATGTAGCCTATCCATTCACTAGGGACCGGTGACATCACTGAGAATGTAGCCTATCCATTCACTAGGGACCGGTGACATCACTGAGAATGTAGCCTATCCATTCACTAGGGACCGGTGACATCACTGAGAATGTAGCCTATCCATTCACTAGGGACCGGTGACATCACTGAGAATGTAGCCTATCCATTCACTAGGGACCGGTGACATCACTGAGAATGTAGCCTATCCATTCACTAGGGACCGGTGACATCACTGAGAATGTAGCCTATCCATTCACTAGGGACCGGTGACATCACTGAGAATGTAGCCTATCCATTCACTAGGGACCGGTGACATCACTGAGAATGCAGCCTATCCATTCACTAAAGACCGGTGACATCCCTTCACTATCACCTCCCAAGCCATCTCCCTTTCCAGTGGTAAAAGTATGATTTTGGAGAACCCATCAGCTTGTGTCCCTGGTGCCAGTGATGTCACCAGGATAAATAAAGGGTGAATCTCCCCAGAGGGCACACATAAGACCTGGCAGGAGTTATAACACTTCCTTAGTCTATCCAACACAAACCAGTTATATACAATTAAAATTCAATGTACAGCCAAAATATTTTTGGACAAATCAGTGGATGGTTACAACTGAAGTTTATTGTGCTTATATTAGGTCTTCCCTATTCCCTCCCCCTGCAGACCACCCACATGTGATGCTAAAACTCCATGATTAAAAAAAACAAAATCCAATGTAATGAAATGGGCGGGGCCAGGAATAGTCAGCCTAGATCAGGGGCACCCACTATTTTTCGTCTGGAGATCTACTTTTCAAATGACGAGCTCATTGAGATCTACCAATGAAAAAACACCTGCATTCAGGGGCGGGAGGGGGCGTGGCGGTGCATTGAAGTCAGTGGCACCGCACCTGTACCGATCCTCTGCCGCTCGGCCACGCACAAATGGGCTCAGCTTCTCCTCTGCATCTCCCGGGCAGAGGCAGCGTGGGATCCGACGAAAAGTGAAAGAGCACTTCAGCCGCGGGGGGGTGTCGGAGCCGCTGTGACAGAACGGACGAGCAGTGAAGCTGAGCATCCCCTAGCCAGGAAATAAGGCGGCCTCTAGCTGACTTGCTGCAGCTTCTAATGCACATTGTGAGAAGCTCAGTGTGCAGTGATATCAGAGGAAGCAATTTCAGTCCAGGAGAGGAGTCGGTACAACTGTGTGAGCCTGAAGGGGAGGCCGAGGGTCAGATTTAACGCTTACAAGTAAAGTGCCACCAGAAAACAGATGTAGCTCCACAATAATGCACAGAGTACCCTCCAACAATCTACATTCACTAAAACGATAACAACTTACTTGTGCTTGTGTTCGTTCCAATAGCGTTGATGGTGGTGGGGACGGAGGAGGAAGAGTAGAGGGGCAAATGTCCATTCTCACAGCCCACGTTCTTGTCCTGCCAGTTGGAGGAGCTGACGCAGATCCCAGAGTCGCGAGAGTTCGGCCAGCCGTTGAGTTTATCGTCCGAGTTCTGTCTTTGGTGGTAATAATGCATTTGCCCATAATCCAGCGAGTCGGAGCGGCACCGCCCCTGGGTGCCGAAATTGCCAGACGTGCGGTCCTCCAGGTGGTTGAGCCACATGGCCAGCGCGCTGCGGTCGTCCAGCGACGTGGCCGGGTGGATCAAGGCGTAGGACAGCAGCTGCCGGCTCTCCTCGATGTGCTGGTTGTGTTCTATCGAGTGAGCCAGGAGTTTCGGCAAGAGCTTCATGTACTCCATTTTGGCGTCCATGTTCCCAGGCTTCAGCAAAGGCAGGTGGGTGAGCAGCTGAGAGATCACCGTGTCCTTGGATTCCTGCTGCCATTGGTTAATGATTGCTGAAAGACAACATGAAAAAAAAAAACAGGCTAAGTGACAAGGAAAACAGCAACAGAATTTACCAAATAAAAAAAGTCCAAAAAGAGTCAGATATCTATCAATGGATGAGGTTAGCAGGTATAGAACTGAAAAAGGAAAGTCCAGATTTCATGAATACAATAGAAGTAGTTTACAGTTTTTCACCCAGACTTTGCTAGCCCGTTCCCTTTCTTGAAGATCTGAGAAAACTCCCCCAATTCTGATGCAGGAAAGGGATTCCTAAAAACACAGCCATTGCTCCTTGCCATCTCTCACAGCCTGCGGTAATAAGTTCTTGGTGACCACCCATCAAAACAAATCTGCCTGGTGATGCACTATATGGCCAAAGGTTTGTGGACCCACCACCATCATGCCTGTCTGATCTTGTTGGACAAGCTACAGACATGTCTTGGAGGAGCTACGAAACACCTGCAACATTATAGATCAATTCCAGTTGAATGTGACTACTACTAGCTATACCATGACCTCGAAAAAGGAGAACCTTCAGAGATGGGCAAAGGTTTGTGGACCCACCACCATCATGCCTGTATGATCTTGTTGGACAAGCTACAGAGGGGTCTTGGAGGAGCTACGAAACAGCCGCAGCATTGTAGATCAAGTCCAGTTGAATGTGACTACTACTAGCTATACCATGACCTCGTAACAGAACATTCAGAGATAATGTTGGACATCCCATTCCAACCCCCATGCATATAAAATCAAGCACATAGTCATCCAATCTCTATTGACCCAACATTAGCATACAAAAGACATTGTAGACAAGTGTGCTCTTCCAACCTTGTGGTGAAGGACCACGTTCCAGGATGACTGTGCCGTGTGCACAAAGCCAACTCCGTAAAGACATGGTTTGAAGCCTATGGCGTGGAGGAACTCGAGTGTCCTGCACAGAGCCCTGACCTCAACCCTACTGAACACCTTTGACATAAAACTAAATGGCAGTTATGAGCCAGGTCTTCTTGACCCATCGTCATTACCGGAACCTCACTCTCTTCTGCTGAACGGGTTCAAATTTCCCCAGACACCCTCCAATATCTTGTGGGAAGCCTTCCCAGAAGGGG
>NW_017306660.1:1218269-1228508 GCF_000935625.1 Nanorana parkeri
CCCCCACGGAGGGGGGGGGGGGGGGGGGGGTTGGTGTCACAGCCACAAATGGGTGGCCAACTCCATGATAAAGTCCGTGGTTTTTTGGAATGGGATGTCTAACAACCTCATATTGGTGTGAAGGTCAGGTCAGGTGTCCACAAATGTTTGGTTATATAGGCTACATCAAGCAGGGAGGGCTTTCCACAGAACAATCAGACCACACAGGTGAGGAGCTCTCCGGAACATGGCCAGAGCAGATACAAGACTTCATGTAAACATGGACTGTAGTGGGGTCTGCAAGATATGGCATTAACAGTTCAGATTCACCTGCTGCCTGGCATTGCCACTTAACACCATATAGTAGAAAACTGCACAATTTGAGAGGTCAATGAAACCCTTGAAAAAGCTTCAATTCAACCAAAACTATGCAGTGATATCAGAGGAAGCCATTTCAGTCCCGGAGAGGAGCCGGTACAACTGTGCAAGACTGAAAAGGGAGGTTGGAGGTCAGTTTTAAATTCCAACCATTAACATCGCCAGCTAGGAGGAAGGAATCCGCCTGCGCAGCGACCGAGGATCTGGAAATCAGGAAATGAGTCTGATCACAACAGAAGTCTTCAGAGATAAATATTGATGCACAAAACAAATACAACATGTCAGGCGAACGCCCACAACGTTGGCTGCAGCGCGCGCTCGGGCGGACAGATGGCATCGCTGGAGGAACGTTCGCGAAAATCTGGAATTGTTTTAAAAGTTCCAACAATGAAAAGCTGAAGACGTCTTGTAACACTGATCACAAGGAAGGAGAACCTGTCGCGGTGGCCATTGCTTCAACATTGTGAAAATGCTGGCTGCCTGGCTTTCCAGCACACCCCGAGGCTTCAGACCTGGGACAAGCATGCAGAAAGTGAAAGTGTGTACACACCCAACAATGAACTTCTCTGATCTGCTTCCAGTTATGTCTAGCACTGAAATCATTCCATAAGTGTAAAAACAAACAAACCCTGTTGATCCTGCCAGGAATCCACTGAGCTGATAACCTGCCCCCCAGGGACATGGCGCATGTAGCACTTTGTCCCGTATTTCTAGGTGGTGTAAAATGTGAGCTGGTGTTGTTCTCTGCACTCCCCACTTACCACACTGCTACTCGACCACAACATTAACAAGGAGATAAATACTAAGCGAGCCTCGACTGTCTGCTGGACCATGTGCTTGCCCAAGTATACAGGACTCCCCCTGACAAAGCCTTCTTCCATTTGTCTCTCTAGAAGGAAGGCCCCATCTTTGTTTGGGCATCATCCAGGGTCACCATCTACTTACTGGACTAAGATGCCGGCTCAGAGATGACACAATAATGTAAATCCTGGTGTCCCAGCAGTTCTTGGCTGTAATGCTTCCTCCTGCCTGCAGCAGACTGATCACTGGGGGAGCAGAAACTGAGGAAATGCTTCCTCCTGCCTGCAGCATGCTGATCACTGGGGGAGCAGAAACTGAGGAAATGCTTCCTCCCGCCTGCAGCAGACTGATCACTGGGGGAGCAGAGACTGAGGAAACGCTTCCTCCCGCCTGCAGCAGTCTGATGACATCTCAGCCTAGGAACAGTCACTGAGCAGAGCATAAAGTCTGCCTTTTAATGATACAGCTTTACTAATAATATTACACTGTTGCTCAGGGGCGTGACTAGAAATCACAGGGCCCTACAGCAAAATTTTGTATGAGCCCACCATAAACTCTCAGGTGCAGAGCCCACCTGAGATCCCACGCAGCCCACCTGAGAGTAACACTGCAGAGCCCACCATAGACTCTCTATAGTGAACTCTACAGGGTCTCAGGTGAGCTGGCCACACCCCTGCACACAGCTTACCTGTCAGCCTTCTCCACCGCCAAGCCCCGCCTCCTCCTCAGTCACCAGTGGGCCCCGCCTCCTCCTATGCTGCCGCCGATGTGCCACGGCCTCCTCCACCGCAGCTGCTGCCGGTCACTGACTCAGCAGCGGCTGTTAGGAGGAACGTGCCACTGCACAGATCACTGACAGGTTGTGGGTGATCTTGACAGCGGCGCATTCCTCCTCACAGCCGCCAGCAGCTTGCAATGCCATAGCGACCCAGGCCCGCACGGCATCAGGGGGGACTTCCTTTGTTCCTGGTCCTAGCCGGGCCCCCCTTTGCCCCTGGCCCCATAGCGGCCGCCTGGGTCGCTATGGCGATAATATACAGCAACAGCAGTGGCGGAATTGTCACACATTGGTGATGTATTCATGCAACATAGCAATAAAATGATCCTCAAGCCTAACAAAAATAATTTATTTCTGCCCATCCACACGACAGGACCTTCCACGATATGCATGCGGCCATCCCCTGTATACGTCCGCGCTCAGTTTAGCGAGCGAAGCACACAACATTTGCTACGAATTGAGACGAATTGGCCGCCGTCTGCCCGAAGAGCGATACATAGAGGGCCCTTTGACTGCAGAACACTCCCTCCAACCTGCCAATGCAAACCCGGCGACTGGAAGGAAACCGAATCCGCTTCCAGCTCCTCGGGAGGGGGGGCAGCCACAGACGACAACAAAAACAGGGAAAAGTAGACGCGACTGAGCGACATTCACAGGAAAACCTCAGCCGGTGAGTCACCCCGTGAACAAGGACGGGTTTCAGCCTGGTCTGATTAATATGGGAGCGCGGAGAATACACAAGGGTTTGGATGGACAACGGGACCCCAGGGGCCGATTACCAATCCCGACAGGCGAGACGGGCCGGGGGCTTTTTTGTTGTTGTTTTTACTATTATGCAAATTAAAGATTTTGCCGTCAACATTAGAGATATAGGTGGAGTCTGAAGGGATGAGCCACCCGCTGGGGACTATGGCTGCCCTAAAATACCGCGAGCAACAGGTTCACTTTAAAGAAGAACTCGCAACAAATATATATATATTTTTTTGGGAGGTCTATACTAGGCATGCACCAATACTAGTATCGTTATCTGTGCCAATGCCAAGTGTGTGGGTGAGTACTCGTACTCGCCCAAATACTCCGATGCCTAGCCCGATACCTGACCTTTCGGTATCAGGAAGCCGGGCAGCGAGTCATTACACAGCGCTGGGCTTCCTGATTGGCCCGGAAGCCGGCTCCATGCTTCCTTGTCACGAGGAAGCATGGAGGAGGCTTCCCTGCTAATCGGGAGGCCAGGTGGCGAGTCATTACACAGTGCCTGGCTTCCATAATGGGACTTTAAAAGGAGAACTATGGGGTTAGGGCTTTTCCCTGTAGTTCTCCTTAGGGTAACGGGAGGACACAAACTAGCGTCCTCCCGTCACCCTAAGCTCAGTATTTAGGGAGCTACAGCTCGCGGTATACTGAGACGCTGCAGCTGAAACGGATCCCGACAATTATGTCTGGATCCGCCCAGCTGCGTGAGTGACAGCTGGCATTGCCTATCTAGAGGCAGAGCCAGCTGTACCCGCCCCCTCCCCCGGCCGTTCCGCGAGTCTGAGCTGGAGGATCGGAGCGGGGAATCCCTGCGGCGAGCTGTGAGTGACAGTCATGGCTTTCTGCGAGAAGTGAGCGAGCGCCGGTATGTGTTCGCTCACCTCCCGATCTACTGAGCCGACCTGTGACAGTCTCATTGTCACAGGTCGGCTAGAACTATGAGGATGAGTGAAAAGCACTCGCCTCATAATTCTCATTTAAATGGCACTTTCGGTATCGGCGAGTACCGGGAAAAAAAAAACCCCTCCCTTCGTAATGCCCACATGTGATGCATGACCCTCCAAGAAGGAAATCCATTTGCACATTGTGAGAAGCTCCCAGTGTGCAGTGATATCAGAAGAAGCCGTTTCAGTCCATGAGAGGAGCCGGTAACACTGTAGAGGAGGCCGGAGGTCAGATTTAAGGTTGATGCCATTTGCATTGACCTCGGTGCTGCGATGTGAATTCTGCTCTCGGGGGCTCCACGTGTCACACATAGTGAGGACTCGGCATTCCTCTCCCCCCTCCGATCTCTGGCCTTCATCCTGCACACAAGATATTTTTGGAGCGCCCACATCATGCGCTTACTAAAACGGGCGCTGTGGCCGCGCTGTCGTCCTCATCCAGTTACAGAGACGGTCCTCGCTCCGCGAGGGGGGGCGACAGGCAGGCAACGCTGGCAGGAGGGACGCCGAGGGGGCTCAATGCAGCTACGGGCTGTGCAAACTTGCACCAGAAGTGTCTCCTGGGCCTCTGTGGAGGCAGAGCAGGCACAGATCTCAGTTATTGTGTGAGCAGAGAGAACCCGCCGCAGAGACCGTGAGAACAGGTTATTTTATTTTTTAGGTACAGCTCCAATACAGAATGACTGGAGACATGCTAGAGGAGAGGGGTCAGAGATGGCAGAAGTGGTACAGGAGAGGGTGAGAGACACGGTAGAAAAGAGTAGAAGAGAGGGGTCAGAGGCCGCAGACACGGTGCAGGAGAGGGTCAGAGGCCGCAGACACGGTGCAGGAGAGGGGACAGAGGCCGCAGACACGGTGCAGGAGAGGGGACAGAGGCCGCAGACACGGTGCAGGAGAGGGGACAGAGGCCGCAGACACGGTGCAGGAGAGGGGACAGAGGCCGCAGACACGGTGCAGGAGAGGGGACAGAGGCCGCAGACACGGTGCAGGAGAGGGGACAGAGGCCGCAGACACGGTGCAGGAGAGGGGACAGAGGCCGCAGACACGGTGCAGGAGAGGGGACAGAGGCCGCAGACACGGTGCAGGAGAGGGGACAGAGGCCGCAGACACGGTGCAGGAGAGGGGACAGAGGCCGCAGACACGGTGCAGGAGAGGGGACAGAGGCCGCAGACACGGTGCAGGAGAGGGGACAGAGGCCGCAGACACGGTGCAGGAGAGGGGACAGAGGCCGCAGACACGGTGCAGGAGAGGGGACAGAGGCCGCAGACACGGTGCAGGAGAGGGGACAGAGGCCGCAGACACGGTGCAGGAGAGGGGACAGAGGCCGCAGACACGGTGCAGGAGAGGGGACAGAGGCCGCAGACACGGTGCAGGAGAGGGGACAGAGGCCGCAGACACGGTGCAGGAGAGGGGACAGAGGCCGCAGACACGGTGCAGGAGAGGGGACAGAGGCCGCAGACACGGTGCAGGAGAGGGGACAGAGGCCGCAGACACGGTGCAGGAGAGGGGACAGAGGCCGCAGACACGGTGCAGGAGAGGGGACAGAGGCCGCAGACACGGTGCAGGAGAGGGGACAGAGGCCGCAGACACGGTGCAGGAGAGGGGACAGAGGCCGCAGACACGGTGCAGGAGAGGGGACAGAGGCCGCAGACACGGTGCAGGAGAGGGGACAGAGGCCGCAGACACGGTGCAGGAGAGGGGACAGAGGCCGCAGACACGGTGCAGGAGAGGGGACAGAGGCCGCAGACACGGTGCAGGAGAGGGGACAGAGGCCGCAGACACGGTGCAGGAGAGGGGACAGAGGCCGCAGACACGGTGCAGGAGAGGGGACAGAGGCCGCAGACACGGTGCAGGAGAGGGGACAGAGGCCGCAGACACGGTGCAGGAGAGGGGACAGAGGCCGCAGACACGGTGCAGGAGAGGGGACAGAGGCCGCAGACACGGTGCAGGAGAGGGGACAGAGGCCGCAGACACGGTGCAGGAGAGGGGACAGAGGCCGCAGACACGGTGCAGGAGAGGGGACAGAGGCCGCAGACACGGTGCAGGAGAGGGGACAGAGGCCGCAGACACGGTGCAGGAGAGGGGACAGAGGCCGCAGACACGGTGCAGGAGAGGGGACAGAGGCCGCAGACACGGTGCAGGAGAGGGGACAGAGGCCGCAGACACGGTGCAGGAGAGGGGACAGAGGCCGCAGACACGGTGCAGGAGAGGGGACAGAGGCCGCAGACACGGTGCAGGAGAGGGGACAGAGGCCGCAGACACGGTGCAGGAGAGGGGACAGAGGCCGCAGACACGGTGCAGGAGAGGGGACAGAGGCCGCAGACACGGTGCAGGAGAGGGGACAGAGGCCGCAGACACGGTGCAGGAGAGGGGACAGAGGCCGCAGACACGGTGCAGGAGAGGGGACAGAGGCCGCAGACACGGTGCAGGAGAGGGGACAGAGGCCGCAGACACGGTGCAGGAGAGGGGACAGAGGCCGCAGACACGGTGCAGGAGAGGGTCAGAGGCCGCAGACACGGTACAGGTGTGGTAGTAGAAACATGCTGCAAGAGACAGCAGACTGGGAGTATGTGACGAGACTGATAGAAAACACGGCCATTTTAGTCCCTTTAGAAATCTGTATTCCTGCCCCCATTACAGATTGCTGGTACCCCAGGTAACACCCACACCCGATGCTGAGCCTCCACGATTGATGGAACTGAAATCCAATGAATAAAAAGGGGCGGACCAGGGACAGTCAGGCTGGGGAGGAGACTACTAGATGATGCTGGATGTTCCCCAGCCAGGAAATGAGGCGGACTATCCGACTTGCTGCAGCTTCTAATGCACATTGTGAGAAGCTCCCAGTGTGCAGTGATATCAGAGGAAGCAACTCATTCCGGGAGAGGAGCCGCTACAACTGTCCAAGACTGAAGGGAAGGACGGAGGTCAGATAGAGGACTGAAGGGAAGGACGGAGGTCAGATAGAAGACTGAAGGGAAGGAGAGAGGTCAGATAGAAGACTGAAGGGGAGGACGGAGGTCAGATAGAAGACTGAAGGGAAGGACGGAGGTCAGATAGAAGACTGAAGGGGAGGACGGAGGTCAGATATAAGATTGAAGGGGAGGACGGAGGTCAGATAGAAGACTGAAGGGGAAGGACGGAGGTCAGATAGAGGACTGAAGGGGAGGCCGGAGGTCAGTTAGGCCCCATTCACATCTAGCGACTATCACGCGATTTCCGCCGCGATATCGCGCATTTTTGCCGCGAGAAGTCGCCGGCTAATGATAGTCAATGGAGCTGTCTTAGCTCCATGTCGCGCATCGCGGTCGCTTCTAACAATCTGATTACGTCTCCGCGTTCCCCTCTCTGACATTTTCCATTGATACGACATCAGTGGGAAAATCCCGGAATGTGAGCTCCAGCACTACTCTTCTCTGATCCCCCCGGGAGAGCTGGAAGCGTCGGCCTCCCCGATCTCACAGAGGAAGAATGCGCCGCATACCACAAGCCGGAGAGAAGAATGCAGAGTTTCCGCACCGCTGATGACGCTGGTCAGCCGCATTCTTCTGATGGGAGATCACAATTCCTCTTATAACTGAGAGGTGGAGGAAACGGCCTGGAAAGGGAGGCCAGTGGCCGGGGACTCCACACACTCCTCATTTTATGTAATGAGCTGACAACGAGGAAACAAAGGATAAAAGAGGCCCTACCGAGGGGGAATTAAATCTGACCTCCGTCCTCCCCTTCAGTCCTCTATCTGACCTCCGTCCCTCCCTTCAGTCTTGTATCTGACCTCCATCCTTCCCTTCAGTCTTCTATCTGACCTCCATCCTTCCCTTCAGTCTTCTATCTGACCTCCATCCTTCCCTTCAGACTTCCATCTGACCTCCGTCCTCCCCTTCAGTCTTCCATCTGACCTCCGTCCTTCCCTTCAGTCTTCCATCTGACCTCCGTCCTTCCCTTCAGTCTTCCATCTGACCCCCGTTCTTGCCTTCAGTCTTCCATCTGACCTTCCCTTCAGTCTTCTATCTGACCTCCGTTCTTCCCTTCAGTCTTCCATCTGACCTCTGTCCTTCCCTTCAGTCTCCTATCTGACCTCCGTCCTCCCCTTCAGTCCTCTATCTGACCTCCGTCCTTCCCTTCAGTCTTCTATCTGACCTCCGTCCTTCCCTTCAGTCTTGCACAGTTGTCCCGCCTCCTCTCCTGGACTGAAATTGCTTCCTCTGATTCAATGTCAGCCAGGTAACTAGCATTTTCCGCACCGACAGCCTACACCCTTCCACCATACAGGAGCTCTTTAATGCCACGTCCCCCAAAAATCGAGTTTCTATGTTTCCTTTCGCTGTGTTAAATGATGTCGGCTCTAGCGCGACGAGCCAATCCATTCACATGCCGACACAAAGCATGCTAATAGAAGGAGAGAGCAGAGTGACAGAGAGATGAGCTCATCACTGCACAGCTTCTGTTTTCACTGCCCAGTCCCGGACTGGGGGCGGGTCCATGACAGCCTGGGATCTGAGGAAATGGGTCCAATGACACTGGCCGTCATTTAACCTGGAAGACCGGGGACACCTTGCTGTGGAACAGAAGAACAAGCTCTATGCAGATATGTGAACGAAAAAAAAAAGCAATGGAACTAATAGAAAATGAGACTGGAACTGCTATTGCCAGGAGTACTGTTGCCATGGTTGCAAGGGGATGAAAATGTATTTAACAGTTCTAGCCGAATCATAAAAAAAAAAGAGAAAAAAAAGGAAGAGGTCATTGTTCCGAAGTTTAAATTGCAAAATGCACACACACACATTATTCACTTTTAGCATTTTAGGAACCAACTTTTGCGGAGGACTACGAGATAAATTTAAGGGGGGCGGGGGAACAATGCGCCACTCACACCGCGAACCGCGCTGCCTCCTCGGGACTTCAGATCTATATCTAGACTCTCATCCACAGCATCCTTATCGCTAGGCAACCATCCTCCTCGTCAGGTTCCCTGGATGCTGTGTTGCCATGGTAACCAAATGCTTCTTGGGCAGGAATGGATACGGTGTCCCTCCTGAGTGAAGATCGGCGGGCAGACAGAAAATGATACATCGCAGCATCTCACAAGAACACGCTCGGCCATTTTCTCCCCGGCAGATGATAAAAAAATTTTTTTTAAAATCACCTGGAGCCAGGTCCACAGTTCTGTATTGGGCTCCGGTCACGCGTTGGCGCCGTTCCGTGCGTATGAATAAATGCGCAAAACACTACAAAAAAAGTAGTACATTCTAATGTGGCTTGTTCACACCTGCGCATCAAACGCGCATCGTGCAAAGAAAGTACCAAGGCGATATTCTGGGCGGCTTCCGGCTATAGTAGCAGCCGCAAGCGTGCGCATGTGAAAATGTGCGGGTTTCCGTGCTGCGAGTACAAAACGCGGTGAATATGTGTGAACGCAGCATCAGGGAGCCGAGGAAGAGATAAATGTATATGGTTAGCTTTTGTAACACAAGAGAGTGATGGGGGGTATGGAATTTTAGGACATTCCTCTGGGTTTACAATGTATCTGGGGGCAGAAAGAGGAGAGAGCGAGCGCGAGGGAGAAAGAGAGAGCGAGCGCGAGGGAGAGAAGAGAAGGGAGGGAGAAGAGAGAGAGGGAGGGAGAGAGAGAGAGGGAGGGAGAGAGAGAGAGGGAGGGAGAGAGAGAGAGGGAGGGAGAGAGAGAGAGGGAGGGAGAGAGAGAGAGGGAGGGAGAGAGAGAGAGGGAGGGAGAGAGAGAGAGGGAGGGAGAGAGAGAGAGGGAGGGAGAGAGAGAGAGGGAGGGAGAGAGAGAGAGGGAGGGAGAGAGAGAGAGGGAGGGAGAGAGAGAGAGGGAGGGAGAGAGAGAGAGGGAGGGAGAGAGAGAGAGGGAGGGAGGGAGAGGAGGGAGAAGGAAAGAAGAGGGAGGGAGAGAAGAGAGAGAAGGGAGGGAGAAAGAGAGAGCGAGCGCGAGGGAGAAGAGAGAAGGGAGGGAGAAGAGAGAGAGGAGGGAGAAGAGGGAGAGAGAGAGAAGAGAGAGGGAGAAGAGAGAGAGAGGAGGGAGGGAGAGAGAAGAGAGAGGAGGGAGAAGAGGGAGGGAGGGAGAAGAGAGAGAGAAGAGGGAGGGAGAGAGAAGAGAGAGGGAGGAGGGAGAGAGGGAGAAGAGAGAGAGAGGGGGAGAAGAGAGAGGGAGGAGGGAGGGAGAAGAGGGAGGGAGGGAGAAGAGGGAGAAGAGAGAGAGAGAGAGAGAGGGAGAAGAGAGAGGGGGAAGAGAGAGAGAGGGGGGAGAAGAGAGAGAGAGGAGGGAGGAGAGAGAGAGAGAGAGAGAGAGAGAGAGAGAGAGAGAGAGAGAGAGAGAGAGAGAGAGAGAGAGAGAGAGAGAGAGAGAGAGAGAGAGAGAGAGAGAGAGAGAGAGAGAGAGAGAGAGAGAGAGAGAGAGAGAGAGAGAGAGAGAGAGAGAGAGAGAGAGAGAGAGGGAGAAGAGAGAGAGGAGGGAGAAGAGAGAAAAAGAGGAGGGAGAAGAGAGAGGGAGAAAGAAGAGAGAGAGAGGGAGAAAGAAGAGAGAGAGAGAGAGGGATAAGAGAGAGAGAGGGATAAGAGAGAGAGAGGGATAAGAGAGAGAGAGGG
>NW_017306660.1:1228534-1232125 GCF_000935625.1 Nanorana parkeri
AGAGAGAGAGAGGGAGGGAGGGATAAGAGAGAGAGAGAGAGAGAGGGATAAGAGAGAGAGAGAGAGACAGGGAGAAGAGGGAGGGAGAGAGAAGAGAGAGAGAGGGAGGGAGGGAGAAGAGGGAGGGAGAAAGAAGAGAGAGAGAGGGAGAAGAGAGAGAGAGAGAGAGAGAGAGGAGCTCCCGGCTGTGCGGGGATCAGAGGAAGGTAAAATAAAAACAGGATTCAGATAGTCAAAGTAGCCGCCTATAAACCACAGAGCGGAATTAGGTGCTGCCCTACTACACCCGCCTGGAGTTCTGCTGCCAATTACGTCTGCTGCCATTTTATACCCGCCTAGACTTCTGCTGCTCATTACGTCGGCTTCATGGCTTTGTGTTGATGACAATTCATCAGAAAATAAAAAACAAAAAAAAAGCATAAAAAGTACTCAATGTAAACAAGAGAAATATATACAATAGTCATAAAAGAAACTTCCAT
Organism: Nanorana parkeri; assembly: GCF_000935625.1. Lineage (NCBI taxonomy): Eukaryota > Metazoa > Chordata > Amphibia > Anura > Dicroglossidae > Nanorana > Nanorana parkeri. The sequence goes on from NW_017306660.1 coordinate 1,229,014, forward strand.
TAACTCCGCGCGACCTTCGTACCGCACAAAGGTCCAGAGATCAAACGCAAGCCACCCGAGTAAAAACAACATTCCCTGGAACAGGAAGCCGGGCTGGTAATTGGTGCGGCCATAAGAGAAAGGGGACAGGAGGCTGGAATGTAAGCTGCTGAAACTGATGCCGGCGGCCAGGAAACCGGGAACACCACTTCCACTTTGTTTATAATCTTCACTTTCTGGCTGAAAGAAGAATATATGAGGCTGGGAAAGTGGATGAACGGCGCTGGGAAAAAAATTTATATTCTCGTCCATCATCCAATAGCATGGCGGGGATGTACATATAGATAAATCAAGAGCTTGTGCACACCGAAGGGTTTCCATGTCATGACAGGGATGAGTGAATCTAGAAATGAAGGGCCACACCAGTTCCAATGACAGAGTGTCAATACATCCCAACACGTTTTGGGGGCTGCGGCTCTGCTCACTTCATCAGGGCTTGAGGAAGAACTCCGAGCATTTTAAAAATGAAACATTTGCAGTGTGCCCGCTTTGGTCTAGGGCAGTGGTGGCGAACCTTGGCACTCCAGCTGTGCCAAAACTACAAATCCCAAGATGCTTCTGCCTGTGGGAGTTACGTCTGTGGCCGTCAGAGCCTTGCAATGCCTCATGGGACTTGTAGTTCCAAAACAAGGTTCACCATCACTGGTCTAGGGCCTAAAATAATAGAGCCTCAGTCCCCGCAGCCTCTCCTTCCCCGGGGTCCAGGGGGGGTCTAAGCCCCACTGACCTCCTTACATCTAATACAGGTTCATTGATTGGCTGCGGAATGTCCCTCGGCATCGTCACATGCAATTCAAGAGCATAGGGGGGATAGGGGGGAGAGGGGAGCGGTCACCGCCGTGGGACCGAGGATCAGGCGAGTATATTCTTCTTTATTCCGGCCCCTTGTCCAAAACGAGCACTTAACCCTCGCAGTGCGGGGGTAGCCCCACTGCAAAGGTTCATTTTAGAAATGCCCACCGGAGTTCTTCATTAAGAAAATTAAATAATGTATGTGGACCTAATAATCAATATATCGATTAGGTATTAGTAAAGGGTTGTAAGTTGTGCACAGCTTCCGTCAGTTACAGTGTTGCACCGGGGGAGGGGAGACTGAGGAAATGCTTCCTCCTGTCTGGAGCAGACTGATCACTGGGGGAGAGGAGACTGAGGAAATGCTTCCTCCTGCCTGCAGCAGACTGATCACTGGGGGAGACTGAGGAAATGCTTCCTCCTGCCTGCAGCAGACTGATGACATCATCTCAGCCTAGGCAAAGTCACTGGACTGGAGCTCAAGGATGGTGCCAGACGCTAGACAGGGGACCATCCTACACCCCAAACTGTAACATAATTGCGGGAAGAAAAAGCCAGCGGCGCTCTGTTAAAATTCAAGGCGGATGTAACTTTATTGATTCGGACAGAGTCTAACATGGGACCTCCTCCTCAGATGTGTGTCGCCAACAAGACTAACGCAGAGACGTTCTCTGCCATTGCGGGTAAAACTCGTCGGAGGAGGAGGTCCCAGGCAAGACTCCCATGTCTGTCTGTCTGTATCAATAAAGTTTCATCCGTGTAGAATCTTAGCGTGCCAGCTTTTTCTTGCAGGAATTCCTTCTTAATTTATATACTTTGCAAGCCAATGAAAAGGTCTAGACCAGGGGTAGGCAACCTCGGCACCCCCAGCAGTTGTGGAACTACAAGTCCCATAAGGCATTGCAAAACCGACAGCCGCAGGCATGGCTCCCAGAGGCAGAGGCATGAAGGCAATTGTGGTTTTATCACAACTGGAGCGCCGAGGTTGCCTACCCCTGGCCTAGGCAACCTCGGCGCTACAATTATGGTTAAACTACAAGCCCCATGAGGCATTGCAAGACTGAAAGCCACGGGCATGACTCCCAGAGACAGATACATGATGGGATTTGTAGTATCAACAGAGTGATGCATTCAGAGTCTTGCAATGCCTCATGGGCCTTGTAGTTAAACCACAGCTGGAGTGCCGAAGTAGCGTACCCCGCTCTACTTTAAACCCTGACCCGTTCTGGTCATTTCTACACACTCCTTATGAATGTTTTAGGGAACCATGACCTTGATAATGATTTCAAGGAGCTTCACGGCGCACGTTGGCTGCATTCAGAAAGCTTCTGTGTGTACTGAACAGCATTTGCTCAATGCCCGGGGAATGCGGCCTGAATGTAAATGCCATTTGGTGTCATCTCAGTCCGCTGTGAATGCTTCGAGTGTCCTGCCCCCGCTTTCCTCTCTGGCTGAATGCTGCATTGACCGCCACTTCCGACTTCAGGCGTCTCCATTGTACCGGGTAATGGATTAGGGTTGTCAATTGCAGCCCCGTCGCATTCTGCGGCATTGTAGCTCCAGACGTCGACTCCATCAATACTCCATCAGAGTCTTGCAATGCCTCATGGGACTTGTAGTTGCACCATGGCTGGAATGCCAAGGTTGCCTGGCTTACGCCAACATGGAGGCTGTCTTAGAGGAGTCCTTTTAGCTGGCCTATTAAAAGGTCCTGCAAGGTCTTGTCAAATGACTCTGGTATGCAACCTCCCTCTCCTGCTCCCACGTATGTAGAGAAGTTGCTATGTGTTCCAAAATATGGCGGTGCAGACTGCTAATACGCCATGAATTCTGACATCCTGGAAGTGCCACCAACCGGGTATTAAAGTGAACCTGATGGAGAGCAAAGCAACATGTTCACTCTATTGCCCCCCTCCCCAGCTGCACATAACTAAACCCAGGAACATGAATGTAATATATTGGAGCTTCTCAGTCCTTAGATGTGCTGGCTGTGTTAGTTTTCTCTTTGTAAAGCTGAAGAAGATTTTCAGCAAGTATAGGAAATATCTGCTGATCAGTCTGGAAGGAGTGGGTGTTCCTAGGCAGGCCTCATTTGCATGCAGACAACCCTGGGTAACGCCCACACATGATGCCGAGCCTCTATGGTTGGAAGAACGGAAATCCAATGAAAGGGACGGGGACAGTCAGGCTGGGGAGTTAAGTGCCAGATGATGCTGGATGTCCTCCAGCTTCAGGAAATGAGCCAAGCTCTATCAGACTTGCTGCAGCATCTAATGCACAT
>NW_017306660.1:1232180-1252890 GCF_000935625.1 Nanorana parkeri
GGGGGATGCGGGTTCAGCTAAACAGAAACCCTCTGCACCAACAACGCTTACTGCACGACCGGTCAGTCTCTCCCCTACCTGGGACTGGCACCTCCAATAAAGATAAACTTGTTTTTCTTTCCCGTAGAGGAAAAGAAAATGGATTTCCACTAACAGTGTCCACAAAAAAGCCGTTCAGTTTTCTGGTCTCTCACATGGAAAAATCAGCTTTGGTTGACTCCGGAATGGAGTTGGCAGCCAAAGAGAACTTTCCACAAGGGAAACCGGCGATATCAGCGTCAGATCTACACCGAGGCACCAGGTCTGTCCACGGGGGGGGGCTTTCCGACACCCTCCACTTCAAAACATGGCTGTGTACATAGGACAAGTACAGGACTACACTGGAACCTCTACTGCCTCCAGAACTTAAAGTGGAACAAGCATCAGATGTATAAAGTACATACATTCCAAGTAATGGGTCATTGTAAGGCTGGGCACACACCTTACAACCATCGCAATGCCGAACGGGCAGTGTGCGCTTGTGCACACTGGCCGGTACGGCTGTTATCGTACGGACATGCCACAAACCCGCCGAACGTCGTACGATGCTCGGCGGGTTTTCGAACATGTCCGTAAGTTTAAAGTCGTGCAACCTTACAGTAGTAGAGGTCGCACGGCTTCCACACACCTTACGATAATCGTACGATCGCGGGATTTCCCGCGATTATCGTTAAGTGTGTGGGGACCTTAACACTTCCAGGTATTGTAACCGCTCACCGAGATCACATGACTCTCCCTGACTATGCATGTTTAAGATGTAACTCCTGAGATTAAGACCCTGTTCACATTGAGCGATTTATCGCGCGGCAAATTACCGGGCGATATCGCGCTCCAATGCAATCCAATGGGGCAAAGGGTCCTGCTGTCGCGGGTCGTGTGTCGCAACAGCAGGACCCTTTTTGGAGCGGATTTAGCCGCGATGCAAGCTTGCTCAATGCAAGCTTGAACGCGACGTCGCGCGATTTGCATATCGCGCGATGGGAACGGGGCCTAAAGTGACACTAAATACATTCAAGTCCCCTACCCAGTAACAACAATGTATCTTATTTGTATATCACTCGGCTGTAGATCGTCCAATCATCTCTGAATTGGTGCTGACACTGTCCTTCCTTCTGGAGGGGGGCTACTTTTGTTCCACATGGTCCCTGTGTGTGTTGTAAAGTAGTCACCGCTCTAAGCTCCCTACCGGGATGGACTACAATCTCAATACACAGGAGTAAACTAAACATGAGATTGTAGTCCATGACGGGAGTGAGCTTGGAGCGGTGACTACTTTACAACACACCCAGGGACCATGGGGAACACAAGTAGCCCCCCTCCAGAAGGAAGGACAGTGTCAGCACCAATTCAGAGATGATTGGAGGATCTACAGCCGAGTGACAAACAAATAAGATACATTGTTAATGGTTCAGGTACTTGAATGTATTTACAGTTTAGTGTCACCCCATTCACACCACATCCAGACCAGATTTTTTCCGGACCCATAATGCATCCCAATGTATCCCTATGCTATTTGTGGCCTCCGTTCACACCAGAGCAGTCCGTTCCAGACCAGACAAGTAAAATACTGCAGGTCTCATTGTCTGGTCTGGAATGCACTGGAACTGCGGGCAGGTTAACACCATTTTCCGGACCAGATTTGGTCCGGAAAATGGTGAGAACCTTAGTCTGACACGTCAGCCTAAATCTGGCCAGACACTGGTAGAATGACGAAGGGACGTTCAGGTGAACCATGTCGTCAGAACATTCAATGCCATCAGAAACGTGACAAATGTTGTTCAAAATTTCATTTCATTTTAACATTTGCTTTCGGGAATAATGGCGTTTCCTGAAAGAAAAACCACATCCACCGTGTTTACAATCATTTTCCACCCCGTTCCTTCTATTTTTTATCACTGCAGTCAAAACCCATTGTGGATTCGAGCCCATTAACTATTAGAAATTCGAATGCACATTCCTTCCCCAAAAAACTTTCTGAACAAAACTTTGCTGGTGTATGGCCAACTTTAGAGTCGGGTCAGAGGTTACACAAGTTGGACAGTTGCTGCTTTTTTAAAATTGCCTGACGGAGCATAATGGCGTCAGACCACATAGCCTTGTAGACAATTTAACTACATGTTTTTATATTCGCTGAGTGGCCAGATTATTATGACCACCTGACGTTTGTAGGCAAATTAGCTATAATTTGGCGCTGAAGTTGCTAGAGGGCCAGACCATTATAAATAGGGAAGCGGGTTGGTTACCACGACAGTAGAAGTGATTTGTTTCTGAAGATACGGGGAAACAACGCGATAACAGCCTTTGAACGGGGGATGATTGTTGGCGCTCGGAGCCATGGAGCGAGTATCAGCAAAACAGCAGAATTCGTTAAATGTTCAAGAGCAGCTGTTGTTAAAGTGTTTAAAGACCGGACTGTCAGCCGAAAATCTGGGTCTGAACGTGGGAATTGTGGCCGTCAGCGACTAGTCAATGTTAGGGCAGAACGGGGGAGGGGCAAGACTGGTACAAGACAACAGAAGGGCAACAGTGCCGTGTCAGATTCCTCACATCACCTTTCCTCATCTCGTGGAGTCACGAGGCGGCCCAACAAAGTACTGATGGGGTGGTCATAATAATCTGGCCACTCAGTGTAGTTGCTTGCAGTTCATAAATAAAGTGGACAGTCCCTGCGGCCCGAGAAGCCAACAAGGCTCTGCTGCCCCAGAAGCCAACAAGGCTCTGCTGCATGCACATGTATAGCTAAGGAATATACGGTGAGGAGAAAGCAGAATGATGACTCCATATACTTGCTGCTCCGTCACTGTCCATTCAACAGGCTGGGGGGAGTGTGTTGACCAAGATGTCCTGCTGGTGCAGAGGAGGTCAATCATTTGGCTGTGCTGTCTGGCAGGGGTACCAGAATCACAGCACTGGCTGAACAGAATATCAATACATTCATGAGGTAACACAGCTTTAATGTATTCATTTCAACTGTGTATTTAGAAGTTTGCCTGGAGTTCAGTTTTTATAGTTGTTGAGTCACAAGTTTTCCTTACTATATCGCATGGAGTTTCATGCACACCTAGTAGCTTATGTTTAGGACAGTGTAGATTACATCATATAATGAGCAAATATTGTAAGAGATCAATGTTACATCCACCCTAAAACAGTGCTTATAGTTAAATGCACTGACAGACTGGCACAGAATAAACAGGAAAGCAAAGCCTGTGCTCCACTACCAGTCAGAGCACAGCATGCATACATCATGAGCCCGGAAGAAGGACAGCTGGAAAGGTAAAGGGCACGTGTATGCATGCTGAGAGACAATACTGACAGTTCTTCTTTCAGACACGGAATATCCGTACCGATCTGTGGTTCGCACGTTGCAGCAAAATGGCGCCAAATAAGAGGTCAATACAGAGGTCTATGGCACGGCTCCAGTAATCTATTTTAAATTATATTACCTACAAGTGGGCAGTCATGTGCTGTGCCGCTTCTCTATTGGGCTCATCACCTTACAAAGTGTCCGTCCAACAACGCCATGTGAACTGTTTGGAGTTTTGGATGGATAGGGTACTGATGAGTCTATCCAACAACTAGGTTCAGAAGGGTTTGCACTGTGCACCCGTGTGGGACTATAGCATCCCGTCACCTGATTCTGCACAAGCTCATATCTCCAGTGCATGCGGGTGAAGCTTATATTACATTTTATACATGGGGAGAAAAGAAGACAGTAGAGAACCTACCCAGACCAACCCAAATGAGACTCCAGCCCAACAGAAATATGTCATCATCTGGAATGCTGCAAGAACCTCCAAGTCCATTGGAGCACCTCCAACAGTGCTTGCCGGGCTGACCTGGGCAGTTTTCCTATACTGCTATAATGTTTATCATCATACTGAGACCTCCTGCAAAACAGCAGACCCAACTCATACCACCACATTGCCTTAATGACCAACAAGGACCAGGCCATTCCGTGCGTCCCGCCAACAATTTCTCAGCACCTTGTCCATCCAAAACGCCCAATAATGTGGCCTGACAAAAACTCAAATAAAGGGAGGTAATGAGCACTTCTAAAGAAAACTATGTCAGAGAATGGAGAAACGATATCAACTCCCCAAAAACAAACTACTTACCAGTCACTACTAGGAGACTACAAACCGGCCGCATACCCGGAGATGCTACAAGACCCCAAAGACCCCAAGCCTGTACAGACTGAGCACCCACAGCCTGGAAATCGAATCAGGGTGGCACAGGCAGACACCAAGCCCAAGGAGAGTAGACTGTGCCCATAGTGTGACCAGGTGGCCATGGAGGATGAGGGCCACTTGCTGCAGTGAGGGAAACTCACAGCTCTCATCCCCGACTTACCTTCTATAGAAGAGAAGAGGAAACTCCACATTCTACTGGGAGAAGAGCGATGTGAGCGGCTGGCGTCCCTCCTCCCACAGCCAGGAGCCAGCACTATCACAGGAGGCTGAGCTCTCCTCTCCCACCGCTCGCTCAGCCTCCTGTGATACCCGTCGCTGAGTGATAGCTGAGTGTTTGTAGATAATTGAGGACATTGCATGGTTACTATATCCTCAATTATGTATGAATGGGAAGAGATCTACATCACTTACTGTTCATTCATGATTGTGGTTATAGTAAACATACTCTGTCCTCATGTTATGAATGAACAGGAACACTCAGTATAGAGGATTCCTGTTCATTGACAACAGGGGCTGCAGAAAAAGAGACTGAGGACTTTGTGTCTTCAATTTCTTTTTCTATTTTAAAAAGGGAAATATCAGGGATCTGTTTAGACCCCTAACATTTTCCGCAAGCCCCTAAAAGAAAAGTAAAAAATATTTAATAAAAAAAGAAATTAAAAATTAAAAAGTTTATAAATTAAAAAAACATTTTTCGGTTTCGGCCCGACATTTCTTTTAATTTCGGTTTTGAAATTTTCATTTCGGTACACCTCTATATATTATCCTTTACCACATTCTAGGAGTTATTCCCCCTTCTCCCCAAACCAACCCATAATAGGATACAGAGAGAGTGAGAAAAAGAAAAAAAAAGAAAAAAGTGGGAAAAGTAAAAGAAAGAACAAAAAGAAAGAAAAGGAGGAAAAAGAAAAGAGCTCAAGAGAGGGAATAGAAATAGAAAGGGAGGAAAGTAAAAAGAAATAACATAGGAAAGGGAAGACCGAAAACAAAAAGGAGGACCTAACCATATGCAGTTCCAATTAGACACGGCCAGCTACAAGGCAGCTAACTATACACATGGTCATTTTCTATTCTATAGCATACAAGTTCCAGGAAGCTTATAGTTCACAGACTCCGTCGTTCAAACTGCAATGTACAAACAGAACTGAATGATTGATTCTAGTGACTCCTCCCTTAGGGGGCAGCTCAGGTTAAGGTTTAAATTAGACAAAGCTGGCTCCAAAGCAGGCAGGTTCTTTAGATAACCCTCAGGGCTCCGGGAATCCTTTATGTAATAAAATGGTTTGTTTTGCAAAATGAAGATTTTATACATATAGAAAAAACAATTGTACAATTTTAAAATGATATAAAAAAAACTTAAAAATTGAGCCCAAACCCTTCTATTTACCATTTTAAAAATCTTGGGCAGTGGACTTTAAAATTGCACAAAATTGACAAATGCGCATTTTCATGCATCTACAAGTGTTTTCATCTAATCCTTTCGATGATGAAAATGCTTCTAAAAGATACAGCGATCGGCATTTCCTCACAACACATTGCTTGGTGAGAACGGACACAAGCCGACGAATTTTACCGCACTTTGCAAATACACAAAAACAGCGTCAACAACGAAGGAGCCCCAAACAAAGCCCCAACGTCTCGAGGCCTCTCTCCGAGCTGCCGGCTAGAACTCTCCCTGCCGCAGTCCCTCTCCCATGGAGGAACGGTGTGTTTGTTTTTGTATTTTCTTTGCTGAGTAAAGCGTTCCTTCAGAAATGGCAGAGACTGGAGACAAAGCTGTTCTGTTCTCTTTAAGCAGCGGTCCACATGAATATTCCCTTTCATTAACACCGCCGAACCCTCGGAAAGAAAAACACGGAACGGGGACTAGATAAAAAAAAGTGCAGAGCGCGGTCATTTTTATGAGAGGACGGGTAAACACCAAAGTATGCTGAACATCAAAATAGAATATTGGCTTTGGCCTTTTTTTGGGCAGCTCCTATCATGGGCCAGTGAAATGGACGGGGTGGAGCTTTACTTCATAATTCTCAGCAAAGAAAGGGATTAAAAGGGAACCTGTCAGAGCAGATGTTGCAACAGGTCCTATCCAGCACCAGGGGCTGCCATAGTTTAATGCCTGGAGGCCTAGGACATTTCAGGTGGTGGCATATCTGCTATGCCAGGTGTTGGCTGCCCTGACAAGTTCCATTTAAATGAACCTATGGTCAAGCTGTGACATTCAAGTATTTATATATTCTGAACAAGCATCTTCAATTAACTTAAAACGCAAGCCCTCACTGACCTCTATAGCTGTAGACCAGGGGTGTCCACAATGTTTGTGTTAAGATCTACTTTTCAAATGGCGAGCTCAATGAGATCTACCAGCGAAAAAAAAAATCCCTCACTCTCTCTCCTGTCTGTGTCTCTTCACTCTCTAGCTGTCTCTCCTTGCTCATCCTCCTGGCTGTCTCTCCTCTCTCTCTCCTGGCTGTCTCTCGTTTTCTTTCCTGGCTGTCTCGCCTTGCTCTCCCCCTGGCTGTCTCTCCTCTCTCTCTTTCCTGGCTGTCTCTTCTTGCTCTCTCATCTGGCTCACCTTGCTGTATTTTGCAAACAGTGCAGTGCAACAGGCTGTGTAAACTAAAATTCTTTGATGTAATACATAGCACTTCAACCACCAGAATCCACCAGAAAGGTGTCAGGGAGCTCGGCTCAGCAGACTCAGGCTAATAGGTAATCATGTGTGCACAGCTAAATGAATATACCAAAATGTAATAAAGGGGCCGCCATTCACACCCTTCGTGATCTACCAGCATCAGCTTTGAGAGCTACTGGTAGATCACGATCTACCTAATGGGCACCCCTGCTGTAGACGCTTTAGAGAACCATTCTCAACCTGGGTTCCTCCAGAGTTTGCAGTGGGCTCCTTGAGAACTGGCCGATTGACTTCCCATCTCCTCATGGCGCCTGGGCTTAGCACAGCCTTGACATGCTTCCTGATGATACCCAATGCAATGGTGCATTCTTTCAACTGACCTCCAATGTAAGGAGCATTAATCCTGTCACTGAACATAGCTGTAGAAAGGCACATCTCTCTCTGACCATAATGCAAGGGGACGCTTCTCCATTAAACACCAATGTTAAGGGAGTCTTTGTTGACCACCAGTGTATGAAGGCCTTTCTCCACTGACCACCAGTGTCGGGGGACCGTTCACTGAATGCCAATGTATGATGCTCTTTCTCCACTGATCACCAATGTCAGGGGACCCTTCACTGAATGCCAATGTATGAAAGCCTTTCTATACCCATCACCAATGACAGGGGACCCTTCACTGAACACCACTGTATGAAGGCCTTCCTCCACTGGCCACCAACATCAGGGGACCCTTCACTGAACACCACTGTATGAAGGCCTTCCTCCACTGGCCACCAACATCAGGGGACCCTTCACTGAACACCACTGTATGAAGGCCTTCCTCCACTGGCCACCAACATCAGGGGACCCTTCACTGACCACCACTGTATGAAGGCCTTCCTCCAACATCAGGGGACACTTTACTGAATACCAATGTACGGTGGCCAACCAGATGTGCCGCAGTGCTCCTTTGCCGATAGGAGGTGAGGGTAACAGAGATGAGCTCATCAGTTTGCTGCTACTCCTTTCACTGTCCAGTCACAGGCTGGGGGGGGGGAGGGACAAGACCTCTAAGTGTTCCTGAACTACAGCAGAGAACAAAAATCAGGTCTCCTTCCTGCCAGACAGAGCTGTGCCATGCGGTACAGCGGTGTAAATCTCAGTACTGGATTGACAGAAGTGCAAGTCCTTTGGCAGGTAAAAGAACTCTGATGTATGTATTTCATCTGTGTATTTAGCAGTTTACCAGGTCAGGTTTAGAGGAGAAGACCAGGCATGCAAAAAGTTAACCCTTGCAGTGGGGATAACCCCAGCACTGCAAAGGTTAACTGCCAGAAAAAAAATGAAATACAAAATAAGATATACAGACCCGATCCTCAGTCCTGTGGCAGTGACCGCTCACCTCTCCTCCCTTCTGCACCTACTGGTATGTCCCTGACGTCCTCACATCTAAAGCAGATGAATGGACTGTATTAGCCCTCGTTCACACCTGAACGTTTTGTAGCGCATTCTACGCTCGACAAACGCTCTACAAAACGCTCAAAAATATAAATCCCATTGTATTCAATGGTCTCGTTCCCACCTTGGCGTATTTCCGCCCGTCCCTAACGCGCTACAAAACGGCCCACGCCTGAAAAGGTAGAGGTACTACTTTGGGCCGTTTTGTTGCGCGTTTCCATTGGGATACAGCCAAGTAGCCTTCGGAAACGCGCGAATCGCCGTAAAAAACGTGCAACAGACGCGCATATGCAATACGCCTAGGTGTGAACGAGACCTTAGATGTGATGACATCAGTTTGGCTTAGGCCAGCGGAGCCCAGGGGAGAAGAGGCTGTGGGGACCTGTCCTCCAGTCACAGTCCCTACAAAAAAAAAAGAAGAGCAGTTAGCCCTTGCAGTGCAGGGGTAGCCCCACTGCAAGGGATACTTTTTTACATTCCAGGAGCTCCTCTTAAAGCCAGACACTGCCAGGCAACTGGCATTTTCTTAAAAAGTCCAAGTTATGACTTAAAGAAAAGCATGGACTGCAGGGGGGAAAAAAAAAAGACCACGCCACCCATTTGTCACGTTCACTTTCTCTTCGCCGTCTATTTTTTGACCCCCTACCCGATGTGTCACGACAGCTGAAGATTACACTGTGCACGGCTTTCTCCGGGCAGGAAACGCAGAAATAAAGGGCGCCATTGTCTGATACATCCAATTCTACAGCAGACAACTGTTCTTCACATTAACTTCCTGAATCGGAACAGCGAGTCGCAGTGCGCGCAGGAAAGTGCACGCCGATCGGTGCGAGGGGAGGGGTATTAGCTCACAGATCTATGTGAAGGTTTGGGAATTCAGCAAGCTCATTCATGGAGCAAACAAGGGCCTAATCTGTAGTTTGTTTTAGTAAAGCGCAGTTCCTGCGTCCAAAGAGGAAATGATTCACTCGGTCTGCTGAGCCAGGGAGAGCTTTACCGCATGGCTTTCTCCGCCACATAAAAACGGGCCCTCTGTGGATTTGTAAGCGCTGTATTGAAATGAGATCAGCTATTTCTGTGCCGTACAATCGGCGAACGCCGCGGAATCCTCGGCGACTATTTATAGAAGGCTGAAATTGATAGTTTGCCTTTTTATATAGACGGCGAAATATTAATTCCGACAGTTCAGGCCTATCTGGGAAGCCAGTCTGGGCACATGGCGGGCTCCTCTTTTGCTAAAGATGGACGGACGCCACAATCTGGCAGAATCTAGTCTGTAAAGAGAATTTTGCCCGAGTAGCTTATGTGATTCTAATTAATAAACATGCGAGACCCGGCATAATGAAGGCAGATGGAAACCGCTAACGGAATGATGTTTGTTGAACTCTGGGCACAAAAAAACAATTTTCCACTCAATAGACACAAAGGACATAAATTCACTTTGTGTAAAACAAATGCCTCTGCAGCCCCCGATATTATCTGGTAGAGGTGCCATCATCATTGTGCTGTACATAGAGCTGTGGCAGGGGCCCTGCTGGCTCCACCCACTACAGGCTGCCTATAGAAAATTACAGGAGGGGTTCGAGACAAGACCAGTCACCGTGCACAACGAGAGAGCGCAGCAGTGATTGGTCTTTATTACTGGAGGGGGCGAGGACGAGACCAGTCACCCTGCACAAGGAGAGAGAGCAGCAGTGAGCGGTCTTATTACAGGAAGTTAAGTCTCACATTTGATTACTGCACAGATCTGGAAGAAATGCACAAAGCTCACCAAGATTCAGGGAAGCATACACATGACTCCATTGACAACTAGAGAAAATCTCATACATTAGGTGCCGCCTGTGATTTTTTAAGGAGTATTGGTTACTTGGATCCCAGGATTCGTCCAGCCAGCAGGGAAGCCATCAGGAGGGTACGGCCGATACTCATGTAAGGGGCCCGGGCAGCCTGGGGGGCCCAGTCCCTTACATGACTATCGGCCCACGGTGAAGGGCAAGGAGGCGGAGGCCTGGCCCTAGCAGCGCAGGGTCCCAGCATTGCCGCTCCAGCAGCTTTGAGACAAGCTAGTGCCCCATCAGCGACGCTCCTCGTCTGATGTCGGACTGGCCGGAAGTGACGTCACGTTAGAGACCCCTTCAGAGCCCACCATAGACAGTCTCAGATGGGCTGTGCAGCATCTATGGTGGGCTCTGCAGGGTCACTCTTAGGTGGGTCCTGCGTCCAGCGCGTCACTAAGCCCTGCATCCAGCGGGGGGGGGGGGGGCTTAGCCCGGGGGGGGGGGGGGGGGGCCCCAGCCTAAAGCTGTGTAAGGGGCCCCAAAATTTCTGATGGCTGCCCTGCCAGCCAGCACCAGAATGTAGCAGTAGCTTTAAATGCAACAGAGCTAAGCCAGTACCACCCCGGATATTCAGCACATAAAGTCCAAGGTTGCCGCACTCCAAACTTTATTTCGCAACAGATTCAGGCTTACGTCAGCCCTTCATGAGGCAGGAAGCACTATGAGTAACATTGTATCCATTGCTTGAATATTAACATACAGGAACAGACCCAAAACTGTTGCAATTTTGTATGGAACTTTGAAGAAAATAAAAAGATTTGGAATGTGGCAACCTGGGACTTAAAGTGACACTAAACTCAGGAATTAAATCTTAAAAATACATTCAAGTAACTTAGAGAACTATGGGGTCAGGGCTTTTCCCCATAGTTCTCCTAAGGGTAACGGGAGGACACAAACTAGCGTCCTCCCGTCACCCTAAGCTCAGCATACCGCGAGCTACAGCTCGCGATATACTGAGACGCGGCAGTTGAAACGGATCCCGACAATTATGTCTGGATCCGCCCCCAGCTGCGTGAATGACAGCTGGCTCTGCCTGTCTAGAGGCAGAGCCAGCTGTACCCGCCCCCTCCCCCGTCCGGCCAGTCAGCGCTGGAGGATCGGAGCGGGGAATCCAGCCCCTCCCCTGTCACGGCTCTCTGCCGGCACAGGATCGAGAGGTGAGCGAGCGCCGCTATGTGTTCGCTCACTTCCCGATCTACTGAGCCACCTGTGAGACAGTCTCATTGTCACAGGTCGGCTCAGATTATGCGGCCGAGTGAAAATCACTCACCTCATAGTTCTCCTTTAACTATGAACATCAATGTATATTATTTGTGTATCACTCGGCTGTAGATCCTCCAATCATCTCTGAATTGGTGCCGACACTGTCCTTCCTTCTGGACGGGGGCTACTTTTGTTCCCCATGGTCCCTGTGTGTGTTGTAAAGTAGTCACCGCTCTGAGCTCGCTCCCGGGATGGACTACAATCTCAATACAAATGTTTAAAGTGACATTAAACCCTCAGATTTTGTAACATAAAACAATACTGTAATGTGCGCCTTACTGTAATCCATGGTTGTTTCCCTTCTCTTTGCTGCTCTTCCTTTTAAATCTGCATCTGTTCTCATGCTGGGGGAGAACTTCTATTTTGCAGCAGACTGCCTTGTCTCTGGAATGGATACATGGTGTCTAAAATTTTAATTTATTTTTTGATTTTTTTAATTGATAAACACTTTTCGCCAAGATCCAAATCTCATCATATCTCCATGCCTTGTATAACTGTACGAGCCTAGCTGTAACAAATTATTTTCAATTTTTGGGTAAGAAATGCAAAGAATCATATTAGGTGTGTCATATAGAGCGTTGAAATTCCTTTTCAGGAATTCCCCCCCGAGCGTCACCCTGCTATATGAAATTGGCCTGGATCCGGCTCAAATTTGAAAAGAGGAGTGTTCCGGTTCGGTGTAGGAGCGGAGGAGGAGAAAGGTCCGAGACGGCCGATAGAGGGACAGGGTCTGCCAGTATGTTAGATGCAGTTTCATCCAAAATGATGGCTAAAAGGCCAAAAATGTATTCGTCACACCTGCAAACGTAACACATCACATATAGCAAAAACCCTAAACCTAACTGCCCAGACATATTTACCTTTGACTCGACCTCTAAACCTGGCCTTACACATTGTAATCTAACTGTACAGTCTGTAACTTTAGACTTCCCAAAATGGTGTAATGCAAGGGTCTACCTACATCATATACCCAATACCCAAATACCCATCATATAATGCCTTTGCAAACCTAGATACTGGTAAAAGTAGCAGGGGCATCATCACTGTACATAGCCTGTGTGGAGAGCAGAGCTGTGGGAGGGATCCAGAAGGCCCCACCCACTGCAGAAAACTTTAGGAGAGGGCGGAGAGAAGGCAAGTCACCCTGCACAAGGAGAGAGAGCAGCAGTGAGTTGCCTTTAGTACAGGAGGGGGCGGAGACAAGACCAGTCACCCTGCACAAGAAGAGAGATCAGCAGTGAGCGGACTTTATTACAGGAGGGGGCGGAGACAAGACCAGTCATCCTGCACAAGGAGAGAGAGCAGCAGTGAGCGGTCTTTATTACAGGAGGGGGCGGAGACATGACCAGTCATCCTGCACAAGAAGAGAGATCAGCAGTGAGCGGTCTTTATTATAGGAGGGGGCGGAGACAAGACCAGTCACCCTGCACAAGGAGAGAGAGATCAGCAGTGAGCGGTCTTTATTACAGGAAGGGGCGGAGACATGGCCAGTCACCCTGCACAAGGAGAGAGAGAGCAGCAGTGAGCGGTCTTTATTACAGGAAGCTCCAAGTCTCACACTGGATTAATGCAGAAAAAAAAAAAACAACTCTATTTGGAATTTTTCCTCCAAGTTCCTATAGTTCTCTGCTGATCGTGCAGACATAAACCTGCACCACGCTTCATAGCCAGTGCAGACATTCACTTGAAAGGAGCTCACTGGCATGAATATCAATAGCTATTGGCCCTCTTAGTCTGAATCCCCCTTTAAGGCCAGACACTGGGAGCTTCCATAGACAGGGATCGGGCCCCCAGCAAATTCTCCAGGTCAATCAGCTGCCACAAAACCATCTTCCATATGGGCAGATTCGTCCCTCTGCAGAGACAGACCCTGAAGATCAGAAAATGGCCCACAGCAAGATTTTTGCTTCCAGTGCTCAAACCTTGTTGGACACGAGACCGCCGCGAGCATCCATGTTATTAGCGTGTTTCATGTTGGTGCATGTTTAGTTTCCCCCACGGAATGCATAGACGCTGGAAGTCAGTTTATAGAAGCAGCATAAAGGTGTTTTTTAAAAAGGAGCAATACTAAAATAAGGAAAATACAACTATTATATTTACAAATACTATTCCAGCAGCTCTCTTCTATTTGCACATTGCAAAAAAAACCTGTTTAATATTTATACAGGACGTTGTGAGAATGTTTCTTTATTAGAAAAACCCAAAAGCACAAGAAGGATCCTTAATTGGAATTATACAATATTGTTCCTTTATTTCTGGGCTGGCCAAACATCAGCCCTCAAGCTGTGGTGAAACTACAAACCCATCATACCTTTGTGGCTGGGAGTCATGCCTGTGACTGTCAGAGTCTTGCAATGCCTCATGGGACTTGTAGTTCCACAACATCTGGGAGGGCCAAAGTTAGGCTACCCCTGCTTTATAGGGCCATCAATGGCTGCCACCACACCAAACATTCTGTCCACAGGCCGGCTCTAGAATTGTTGGGGCGTGGTGCAATTCATTGGTGGCGGATGTGCGTTGCAATGCAACTCAAGGCAACGTACTAACCAAAGAGAACCCCCTCTGGTGAATGAAATGAATGAGCCGCCTTAACGCTATGTGCATTAACGTGTATGCGTCAAATGCGTACACAGATGTAATGGAGCCCATTAGGTCAAATTCACATTGTTGCTTTGCGGTAATGCAATGCATGTTGGTGCAATACCGTCCCATTAATTCCTAATGGCACCTCAACACAGCTTGGTCAACAGATATACGACGTAGCACAGCGCAACGTGTGTTACCTTGCACTGCCAAAAAAGCTTATTGGTGCGTCTGGCGGCCCATTCAAATTAACAGGCAGTGCATGTCAATATGCAACATAACACGTTAGCCATTAAACACACCAGAAAGAAAAAGGAGAACGAAAGAACGAAAGAAAAAAGGAGAAAGAAAGAACGAAAGAAAAAAGGAGAAAGAAAGAACGAAAGAAAAAAGGAGAAAGAAAGAACGAAAGAAAAAAGGAGAAAGAAAGAACGAAAGAAAAAAGGAGAACGAAAGAACGAAAGAACGAAAGAAAAAAGGAGAACGAAAGAAAAAAGGAGAACGAAAGAAAAAAGGAGAACGAAAGAAAAAAGGAGAACGAAAGAAAAAAGGAGAACGAAAGAAAAAAGGAGAACGAAAGAAAAAAGGAGAACGAAAGAAAAAAGGAGAACGAAAGAAAAAAGGAGAACGAAAAAAAAAAGGAGAACGAAAGAAAAAAGGAGAACGAAAGAAAAAAGGAGAACGAAAGAAAAAAGGAGAACGAAAGAAAAAAGGAGAACGAAAGAAAAAAGGAGAACGAAAGAAAAAAGGAGAACGAAAGAAAAAAGGAGAACGAAAGAAAAAAGGAGAACGAAAGAAAAAAGGAGAACGAAAGAAAAAAGGAGAACGAAAGAAAAAAGGAGAACGAAAAAAAAAAAGGAGAACGAAAGAAAAAAAGGAGAACGAAAGAAAAAAAGGAGAACGAAAGAAAAAAAGGAGAACGAAAAAAAAAAAGGAGAACGAAAGAAAAAAAGGAGAACGAAAGAAAAAAAGGAGAACGAAAGAAAAAAAGGAGAACGAAAGAAAAAAAGGAGAACGAAAGAAAAAAAGGAGAACGAAAGAAAAAAAGGAGAACGAAAGAAAAAAAGGAGAACGAACAAAAAAGGAGAACGAACGAAAAAGGAGAACGAACGAAAGAAAAAGGAGAACGAACGAAAGAAAAAGGAGAACGAAAGAAAAAGAAAAAAGGCGAAAGAAAAAGGAGAGCAGAATTTGACAAAAAGATACAGGAACATTGTAGCAATCCCGGGACTGTCCGATAGAAGAGGACGGATACATTTGGTGTGTCTGGGGTAGAACGCCCTGCGATAGAGTATATAGTAAAAGTCTCAATTCACACAGACCAGAGGACTTTAAATAGCAGTTCTTTAACTATAAAATTGTAAGCTGCATACAGAGTGGAGTCACCCATTGTGTGCGGATCCAGCAACGCACACATATGAGTCAGCGTTCACCCATAGATTATGAGTCAACCGCAGATATAAATAAAATCCAGAGCCAAATGGCTGGAATCAGATCTAAAGGAAGCTTGTACTGTCGCTGCTGAGCACCGTCTAAAAATGATAAGTGCCTGGCTGTCTGTGGCTTTAATATTTTAGGTCACTGGTGCAGAACACATGCAGCCAGTGAACTCAAAATCTTTAAAGTGGTCCTGGTATCAGATATATATTTTCTGCTAAACGCATATATGCCATGTAAGGTGTTATTGTAACACCTCCAAGTATCATTATCTCTTACACAGATCACAGTATTTCCCCGGCAATGCGTTCTTTCCTCTCCAGAGGGATGGAGCCATCTTTGTTCAGCCAGGGTCACCATCTACTTCCTGGACTTAGATGCCAGCTCAAAGATGAAAACTCCCGGTGTCTGTGCAGTTCTTGGCTGTGTTCACAAATGTCTGGCAAAGATCAGTCCCTGCTGCAGCCTCTCACCTTGTGACTTGCTACAAAGTTACAATGTACAGCCTGACCACTGCGGGAGTGGAGATTGGGGAAATACTTCCTAATGCATGCAACAGACTGATGACATCATCCCAGCCTATGCAAAGTCACCGGACTACAGCTGAAGGACAGCTTTTTAATATATATATATGCAGACTTGTCTATATACAGTATAAAAAGTAAAAAAAGAGAGTGTGCTACTTACCGTTATAAATAATATTTTGGATTCTGTGCGACATTATTTGTATACAGTGTGAAGGAGTTAAAAAGGAGAACTATGGGGTCAGGGCTTTTCCCCATAGTTCTCCTAAGGGTAACGGGAGGACACAAACTAGCATCCTCCCGTCACCCAAAGTTTAATATACCGCAAGTTACAGCTCGCGTTATACTGAGACCGCTGCAGCCGGGACGGATCCCGACATTACTGTCTGGATCCGCCCAGCAGCTTGTTCTTCTCTATGGGAGTACGCGGCCGTACGTTCATCCGAGCTGGACATCCGTGCGGGTGTCTGTACTCGTATACAGACAGGATGGATCCTGTCTGTGTCAGAGCATGGACACCCGCACCCATGTGCAGTTCGGGTGAGCGTACGATGGCGTACTCCCATAGAGAAGAACAGGCTGCTGCGTACAATCACACGCAGCACCAGTCCATCCCGGGAACGACCCGATACGACCGTGCACGCCACACGGATCTGTATGGGCCGGCTCTTAGCAGTGTGAATGAGGCCTAATATTAAATGCAGATACTGGCGCTTTAAATTTTTCAACTGAAGCGGCTGCTTCAGGTACCATGCTTGCTGGGAACCTCGGCAGCCTTCCTGTGAACCACGGAGCGCCTGTTTATAGCGCTGACGCACCCCTCTCCCCCCTCCTTCCGGGCAACCATGCTGCGCTGCTTACAGCACTTTAGCCGCCCTCAACCACCTGCAAGGCCCTCCACAGCCCTCCTCTGGCCCTCCACAGCCCTCCTCAGACCCTGGAGACATCAGGCCAGCACCCTGGAGTAGCACAGAATATGTAGCTTCATATTTTGCATTGTTGAATGTTTTGCTGGATTTTTAGTCTTCTATAGCGGATGGTATTATTTTGCATTGCGGTGTAATATATTGCTGGGCTTTGTAGTCAGTGGCAGAACTACCAGGGTCACAGTGGTTGCAGCTTGACAAAATGGCTCTGCGCGAGTGTTAAGGGCTTCATATGCACAAACCAATCAAATGCAGGTGCTTTCGAGGGGAAATGGCTTGCATTTGAGTTGCTTATTTGAATTCACTTTGACTTGCACAAGATTAAAGAAAGAAAAAAATATTCCGACATGCATATATTTGAATATTTTTTTGCTGCACCTTATTCCCGGATAAATACATAACCCCCCTAACCCCCACCCCGCCTTTCCCCCCCCAGGACCGTCACCCTAGAGCCACCTGTCAACACAGCCCTAAAAGCTGCACAGCAACACACCGCAAGCTCCCCTTCGCACACGCTCTCCGACATCGCCTTCCCTTCACGCTTCCTCATTTTAATTACTGCACAAGGGAGGACATCGCAATTTGCTTTAGTCGCCTGGTTCGGGATCATTTACATAAATTAGCAGGAGTCTAGCAACAGGTCACCAAAGCACGTCATGCCTAGAGTGAAAAACTCAGCGCTTATCAGAAAAGGCAAAAACAGTTTGAAAAGGCCAAAAAAAGGGAGTTACTTTATGTGGAAGAGATAGAAAATATCGACCAATATGTATATACAGATATCAGGCAATATATAGCAACCCAGATCAGGAGGCACCTGACATTCATCCTAATCTACTGTTCTGTTAGCAGCCATATTACGCTAACACGGGCTTTGGGGTACATACTATTATTGTGGTCTCTTCAGGGCCGGATTTACTCTCTCTGCTGCCCCAAGGCCAGGTTGCTCAATGTGCCCCCCTGTATGCAGGCCGCATACAAGTGATCCCGACGACATCACCGAGATCACTTGTATAAAACAAGCGGCGGCTTCCCCGCTGTACATTTAGCCGCGATTGCCCAAAGTCTGGCTAAATGTAGAAAACTACCCGCCCGTTGCCCCGGAACTGCATGTCTTGGGGGTCGAGAGATAGGAATTCAACACCCCTGCTACCCCTCTACTCCCTGCTGCCCCAAGGCCGGGCCTCGGTTGGCCTTGTGGGAAATCCGGCCCTGGATCTCTTGGTTGCAGACAGTAATGTAACATTTTTAAAGTGTACGTCAACCCCAAAATTGAATTTCTCTTCACCGGCCCTTTAAGAGGTCCAAGATGGGCTCATCCTCATATGATCACTGTGATTGGATCACAACGCGGTCACATGATCAGCAGCCTGTCCTATCACCTATCGATTATAAACAGTGACAGCTCAGGTCATGGCTCTTAGTGGTCTACAAGACTCTTTCGCTTTATGTTATGAGATGGGGAGGTGTTCTGCAGTAATATCTTGGGGTGGCAATGCTGCTCCTCCATAGGTTCAGTACAGTGAATGAGCGTGGTCAACCAAGGTCAATCTGACATTCCACCGAGGAATGGAACGTTTGGACCCAACCAGTGGCATGTAAAAGGTCCCAGCGCCTTGTACAGGATTAACCTTTTTGCCATACAAAGCTGATTTCGGGTGGCTCTGTCCACCACCCTTCATCAAGATGGGTCATCAAAACTGAAATGTCTGACACAGATCAGTCCCTGTTGGAGCCTCTCACCGTGACTGAATACAAAGTAACAATCTTGCAGCCTGTGTACTTCTCAGCACAGGCTTCCTTGGATTTACCACTCATGCGTTTTTTTGTTGTAATCAATGGAAGACATCACAACGAATGTCAACATGCCTCTTCAACGCATATTGCAAGATGTTTTGTATTACATGTCAATATAACGCACCAACATACCTCATAGCGCATGTCTTAACATGTGTTTTCGAAACACATCAAACAAAACCAAAACAAAAAAAGTGTGAATCTATCATAAGGGCGCCTTCACTTTGGGTACTATAGGACCTTCTTCTGGCACTGCCCCGAAATCCATCGAAAACTGACACTTTGGGGGACCCAGCAGGTCTAC
The DNA here is from genome assembly GCF_000935625.1 of Nanorana parkeri. Lineage (NCBI taxonomy): Eukaryota > Metazoa > Chordata > Amphibia > Anura > Dicroglossidae > Nanorana > Nanorana parkeri. The sequence goes on from NW_017306660.1 coordinate 1,251,148, forward strand.
ACTACCAAAGTGCTCAATGGGTCATCTTGGTGGCCTCTATATTAGAGCATACATTGGTGACGTGAAGATCAGTGGAAGGAACCAGGACCTTGTGAGGACCTCAATGATGGACCCAATGGTTAATGTCCACAGTATCAGGCAGTGTGAGCACCTGGAGAACCTTCCTACGCAATAGTAAGAAGCCAAAATCCTAGGAGCCAGATAGCCAATGCTCCTTAAAATGTACAGCTCCTTAAAATCGTGCTTGCTCCTGGATTGTGCAGACTGGCTCCTGAATTCAATATTAATTTGGGCTTCCCAGGCTAGACTTCAGCTTTCAACCATCCAATAGTCCAATGGAAAGGGTAAGAAGAAGGCCAATTCAGATACCTCTGGTGGTGGAGTGAACAGTACGGAACAGGCAAGGTTTTCTAGAGCTCCCATTTTAAAAAGACCTCTCTGCTCATGGTGGATTCTAAATATGAGAATGATTGCCTAAGCAAATGCGACCCTGAAGATTTTGAAGGGGCACTTCACTCAGTTCATTTTGTTTTTCAGCAAGTGGTCCCGGAATTTTGGTTTTCAGGCTGTTCCACCATAAATCCTAGGCCTGCAAAATGGTCATCACTATGAGTTACAGGGTGGACTGTCACATCTGTCTTACTGTATCCATAAATGCAACTCTGGCAGGGTCAGGTAGCTCCTCTTCATATTATCCTATAGACCAGGGGTAGGTCGGGGAGTCGAGATTGTGAGACCGGAACCTGGACATAGGGCTGAGAAGGCACTTCCTGGAGCTTGGCTTTTCATTGGCTGTTGCATAAACATGTCTGCTCTGAACAGCCCCGCTTATGGGACTTGTAGTTTCACCACAGCTGGAGTGCCAAATTACCTACCCCTGCTACAGAGGAGCTCCCCAAGTAGGCCGAGTCCCTTCTCGGCCCTACGTCCAGGTCCCAGTCTTAGAAACTTGCCTCCCCGACCTCTCTTGCTACCACACACAGCAGCTGCCAAAAGCAGGCCGGCTCATTACAGAACAGCTGGGACAGATTCCCGCTGCATTCTTTGCTCAGTGCAAACACTGAGAGCTCTGTTGCATATACTGCAGCAGCTAGGCTTGAGGAATTTCACACAGTGCAAAAAACACCAGCAACCGAACCCCCTGCTCACACGGCCTTTGTCTACCAATAAGAGAGAACACACCGGTCCGAGACGCAATAAACCACCTTGTGGGCAGTTGGCAGGTTACAAAGAAAATGAAGGATGATTCCATTCATAGGAAAAAGAAAAAAACACTGGAGACTTCTCAGCAAAAAATCAACCCCCATTCAGGAGAAAATAACTAGTCGTGCCGTCACTTTTCTTCCCCTTTAATTCACCATGTTAAACACACATCAGAAAATAATCTGCCTGGAGAAGTAATTGCATGTTTATGCAGCACGTTATTTAAAGAGAAAGTTAGCAAGGCTTGCCAAAAAGCCTCGAAAATCCAGACTCTACGTGACCTGCCTTAGTTATTCCAGAAGGAGCTGCAAGAGAGCCAGCGGAGAAAAGTCAGCCGCTCTCTCGCTAGCGTAGCGGAAACAGAAGACGCAGAGGAACTCAAAAGAGAAGAAGGAGCGTTTGGCATAGTGATGGAAGAGCCGTAAGAACGTCACTTCCAGTAAAAACGTTTAGAATGGTGAAAGGACGCAACAGTGTCACCAGCGAATAGGACTATATGAACATCGGGCTTATTTCAAAGGACACACAAAATGGGGGGGG